>NW_027107214.1:276815-328401 GCF_000696795.3 Halyomorpha halys
TAGGTATTTGTTTTAATGCTTCTACTGTTTAAAATAAAAAATAATTAAAAAAAAAGACATTCATATCACCTCACTGTATCATGCAAAAAAGTATTTACGCCTTGACATGTATCAACTAGGTACCCTCATGCCAAACTGTAAATAATTAATCAGAATTTATTAGATAATAGGTAGAGTGTTCAAAAAGAAAAGTACATTATAACATATAGAACAAGTGGCGCATTCTATAAATATGGTCTCTATACCCCGGGAAATTAAATCGTCTCGTATTCTATCAGTCATGTAAGAAATCGATGGATGGAAACATAGCCTAAGAACTTGAAGACAAGAATAAATGAGTAAATTAAAAAAATTAATAATATTTATCAAAACAGATAGTTTTTTTAATTTATTGCATATACTCTTGTTGAGAAAATTGCCACTGATATAGAGGCTCCCCGAAAACCAATTTTGTCCAATTGATGACAACAGAGAGTAATTATTTTTTAAATCTATTGCTTCGTTCTTTTTGTCCCACAGAATAGCAATTACTCGCTAAACTAATTGACACGGCGAGTTCGTTACAATACAGCGCTAAAAGAGCGAATAGTACAAATTACATCTTTTTTGGTTTTTTAAATAATAATACTTCGTTTCAGTTTATAGTAAAAATGATAATAAACTAACACAAAGGAAAAAATTTCGATTGCTCAGGTATTTTATAAATTTTATGTTAGATTATAATAGTAGGAAACAGGCATGAAGAAAAACTACCTATTTTAGCACTCTAATTACATCTCTACAGTAATCTCTGGTCTTGAGGCCATCCCATCTATTTTTCAGTCTTCTCGGAGGATTGGAATAGAAGAGGAAGCAAAGTTGGAAGCAGTGGTTAGGGAGTTTATAGTGTTTATATATATCTGGTTCAGGCTAGATCGGTCACATAAGGAACATTAAGGTCTTTATACATGGTTTTATTTATGACAAAGTATGCTCCTATTGAGGATTTTGGATTGTAAGGATTGGGCACGATAGGAATTCGAAGGTTTAGTGGAGCCCTAAAGCTCAACTCAAAATGTCTAGATTGATCAGATTATAGTCATATAGTTAAGTTTTTGCAATGAATTAGAAGTTTCGACCATTTTTCTAGTAAGTGATGAAATAGTCGGAATCAACGTGCATGCTTTATGAAGTTAAGCACAAAAAAATAATTTTATGAATTGTTTATAATAAAATATATTGATAGAGCCCCGGAATCCTTTATAAATTAATTTAAAATATCCAACCTTGCTATACTTATTTTTAATTCCACAGTCTAGCATATTCTTGTAATACTGCAAGGATAAGTTAGTTGATAGTACAATAATAATATTTTCAATTAAAATAATTAATATTTTATGAAATCAGTGGCAAACTTCTTCCTAAATTAGATAAATATTCTGGTAGTAACTATTGTAGTATTTTTCTTTTAAAAAAACCTTGTGTTATATGAGGTTAGTGAGGTACATTTTATGCCCGTTGCATATCCCCGAGAGGAGATTTTCGGAATTTCAGAAAATTAGAGATAATATTGTATACAAACCTCAAGAGATCCGCTAGAAACTGGTAGGGTCGTTTCCTAGGCGTATCATAACGTTAAGTGTGAATTTTAGTAAATATTTCGACCAGTTCAAATATTTTTTATCGGCTTTTAAGTCACGTCAAAAGCACTTATAAATTGATTTAGAGAATTGAAAATGTAAAGTGTGTGTTTGATAAGTGCTTTTTGGGAGTATACCAAACCTAAATTGTCTTTGTTGCGGTTTTCTTAGTGTTGTGAATCTCTTCAGCGCCTCAAAATAGAGTTAAGTGAGTCCAAAGTTTGAATGTGATTTGAGCTGGTTTCAAGAAGTTCCTTTACTTTTTTCACCCTTTTCGGCATTTTTTTTTTTTGCAATTTTTAAGCTTAAATAAAACAATTTTTTTAAAAGACGAAATCAGTGAGAGACAATAACGTAGTAACGGAGCTCTGCTGCTCACGCATGTTGTATTTACATCTTATCATTCTGTCATTCAGGACTAATACAATGAGCGATAGCCATTACAAACTAAGGGAAAACGAATTGCAAATATATTGAAAGGTCTCCATAACGGAGTTGATGAAAGTAAAGTGTATATAACAATTTAATGCGACTATAATAATCATCTAAAGCTATTGGAAGAGGGAATCAACCCTCCTTCCCGCAGTAATAGAAACAGACAATAAACACAGAGGATCGCTCTCACGTGGTCCAAGCCATCTGCCGGGGCGGTATAAGAAAGAGAGGATATATATGAGGAGGTGGGTGGTCTGCAATATGGCAGTGTTTAGGGCTCCCAGCCCATCCTGAGGGTGGCCAATGGCCAGTATCTAAATATTGTTCCAGGAAGTCTTGAGTAATATTTACCTGAAGTATCATCATTCGACAAGCTTAACAATGCGGATACCTACGGAACATGAGATAATAATGATTATTGCAAAGGCTTTGCGAAACCAAGGGTTCGGTGTGGAAACCACCAATTGCTGTTCACATAAGTCAGTACAATGATGCCTGTCCAAACCCAAATCTATAAGATCAGTCTTGCAGACTTTTCAACTACTCTTTGGACTACCGTCCGACTGGTTTAGAAGTATGCTTATTAACATTTTAGGGATCCCTTCGTTACTAAACACTACAGACTAACATGCACATCTCATTCTCCTAAATGCTATTATAACCTGAATTATATTTACTAGGTGCAGTTCCTGAACTCGGCATTGTGCAGCCATATAAATTCGACGGTTAACTCATGCTTATTTGGTCTTAATATTTAGCTTACAATACTTTATTTTCTAAAACCTTAAGAGCTGTTCTTCGCTTTGTATAAGAAACCGTTTTGCATCTGTACAGTAAGAATATGATGGTTTCGTAAATTCCAGCTTTTATGTTTCTGAATAGAAAGTGCGAACTAAGCAATTTCGAAATTAAAAATAATCAAACATTTCCCGCCTTTAACCTCGCATTTATTTCCTTATCAATTTCTTTTTTTCTAGCCACATAACACCTAAATACTTAAAAATATCTACCTGTTCAAATGTATTTTGCCCAATATCTATATCACCAAAATGTTGCCGTTTCGACTACTAAACATGTAGTTTGTTTTACGTATTTATTTCCAGACCTATTCTCTTACTATATTGTATCAACGTAGTGAATACAAAATATCAATTAAACCATTCAAGACCGTACAAACACAAATTATCAACATCAAAACCAAGCTTTAAATTCCTCAAAACGTAGTTATTAACCAACATGTTAACATTTTCTTAATGCATGTACCGCACTGCAAATTGAATTGGGAATAATGCATATTGGACTAAGTCTAATTGTATTTAATTTTAAAAAATATTTTCCACCGAACTTTACACGGAAACGCATTCCTGGCAGTCCTAAAAGTCTGCCTAATTAGCTAATTAATTTAATAAAGTAATGAATAATTTTTTTTCACGTAAACTCCTTGACGTGGGGAAAAAGTCACAATATAGAAATTAAAGAGCAGTGAATTCCGGGTCGAATGATTTCCATAACTAATTAATAAGATTTAAATAGTTTCCATCTTCGAGTTCAGAACTCACAGAATAATATTTCTGGTCGTCTTAAAATAGCTAACATGTGGCTAATAAGTTTGATGGAATAAGGCATTTAAGAAATTTTTATTAATTTATTTTTTCATTTTCTCAAGAAATCTTGGACTGTGGATCCTAGCGAAAAAAATCACAGTAAAACAATCTAAAGAACATTACGTTTTGTGATAAAGGAATTCTATAACTTAATATAAATTAACTTAGGTATGGCGGTATAGTGTAACAAATAGTTTCAATGAGAAGGCACTCGAAAAATGGCATTCAATTGGGTTTACACAAAGTTTATTATTAAACTTAAAATTATTGAACCATGTGTAGTTTCTAGTCGAAAAAATCTGCCATTAAGAAGAAGAAAATATGTGGTAATGACCAGCCTCAGGATAGGCCACTTATGAGTGACACGCTAGTACCTAATGTTGCCACCGAATGTTGTGGGTACCTTTAGCAGTACTTCACATCGAGACTGAGTGCTCTGCCTACGACAATGAATGGAAATTGGATTGGGGACTAATATAGAGAAATATTAAAAACTTGGAATTTGTATTACCTGCAGACCCCAAGGAACAACAGGAGCAGATAGAACTATTGCGATATGGTCCTCATTTGAGGCAGAATGTAATCTATTTTACTATAACTTTTTTGCTAGATTTCATAATTTACTAACTATAGCCAAAATCACATTATTCATAACTTTATTAAATTAACAAGCTAAAAAGTAAGGTTATTCTGCATTAGGATGTTAACAAGAGTTGTGCTATCGCCATTTCATGGTATTACACGATCCTGGTGTACCTGAATTAGTAAATATAACAATATTTGTTTGGAATAATAATGTTAAAACAATTTGTAATTTTACTTTAAATTTTTTTAAACTCATCTTACCTTTCTTTTTCTATACACCTTTTCAAAAAAATAATTTATTGTTTATATAGTGTGAATAAAAATGCAGACAAGGCTCCCAACAAACCTCCGTTCACTCCCTCCTTTAGCCGGGACCCCCGTTATTCGGTTTACAGTCCGGAAGGTCCAACGACAGACAAGGAGTACCCGTAAACCTCCTCCGGATTACTGCAGAGGGTACTGCGGTCCCAGGACAGAGCCTTCCTAATTGGCTGGAGTCCTCCACCTCTCCAGGGTCCATAAAGAACCCACCCTCAAGGTCTCTTCTCCTGCTTTCCGTGGAGTGGAAACTTGAATTTCTTGAGGCAATAGTTTTCATTGAGCTGGAAAGATTAGCCTGAGTAAAACAAAAATCGTGAAGTGATCTCGACTAGGTAGTAGAAATAGATATCTTACTATTTTGGGAAGCAGTAATTGGTCATTGGATTAGTGGAAATTTAATAAGTTTTAAAAAAAAAAGTTCCTGAAATTATTTTGTGGTAATACTATTACTATAACTGGGGCCGTTTGTAGCTAAGGGAGTTAAGACGTCAAACCTTAACTGCCTCGTTACAGCAGCGGTTCGAATTCGGCCTCGGAGGGTTTACTTTGATTCCGTTGGGCACCTAAAAATGAAGATTTGAATTTTGAACCATTTAAAAAAAAAATATTAAAAAAGTCAACAAACATTTTCCATTTATTCCTTTAAATAACACCTATTTTACTATCGAACCTCTGTGCATATATAAACATTTCGTATAGCTATAGTTTTAATTGCTATGATAAAATTGTAATTTAAATTCCACTCTCTTGTAAATATTTTGCCAGACAATGATTAATAATGCTGAACAGTGCGATTTCCCATGGGGCGTTTGTTTCTCAGAATAAAATTATTTTTTTCATTTCATGCGCCGGGAAAATGTAACCAAAAGGAATCAGCAATAAGCGTTAGATCCCAGTTAATCCTACAGATAGAAAAGAAATAGAGCTTCAGAGGGCGCTTAAACAGTAAATAGCCCGGGATTTGGTAGAGCCTCTACCTGAAGCGGAGCCATTTCTCCCAGCCTAACAAAAACGATGGTCATTTGTCACCAGGGGGTGGCCCCCTCCCCCCCATCCGCTGGAGGAATTGATGGTTCCGTTGGACGGTATCTCGATGGAACCCGTTCCTCTAGGTATTACTAATCAGTATCCAGATCCCTGTATCTCGCTCTCTGCTAATTACGAATCCTGAATCCTTTAATCTATGTTTGGAGTTATATCCATGAAGGTACATATATTGTTGCAAACATTAAACAATTATTCTATGTAAATTAATCCTATTTGGTACTACAGAACAGTATCTCAAAAGAAGGTACAACACAAATATAGTTGTACTTATATAATAAATAACCACAACAAACCTGACCAAATTGCTCTCACCACACATTTTAGACAAACATGAAATAATTTAAATTTGATACACCAAAAAAGCTTCGATAAATTGAAAAATATACAGGGTTATCAACAAAATATCGAATTTACAAACATTAAATTCATGTTACTTTAACCTAATGAACACATAACACATAATAAACACTAAATATAAATAGACAAAATACAAAACAGAAATAACAGACAGACTACCTCTTAGAAAGAACGGTTACATGTTGGAAAAACCAAAACATCCTACCTCCATTTCAACCCTATTCGGTTCTGACACAACCCTTGAGTTAGCTACATCACAACAATGTAAGAACTGGTTTTGTTAAGTAATATTTTAAATGTATTAGTTATTAATCTTAAATTATACTATGAACATTATTTTTTTAATAATTAATTGAAGAAATTATTTGTTCAAAAAAACTATTTATTCATTGTAGAGCATGACTATGCAAACAATAAAGTTGCGAAACCTGGCCTAAATATAGTTGAATTATTGACCGATCCTCAAGACCCACAAAATATATATTTACAACAGTCAAGAGAAACGTTATAAATATATTTAGAAACAACAAATAAAGGTGATTATTATGAACCAAACTTTTTACTTGGTTTAAATAACATAATTTATATTTACTAATATTCCACGTGACTAACGATAAATAGTTTCGAATTCAAATTTTGATATCAATTTGAATCCTGTTATAATTTAATACATTTTGAAAATGTATTAGGATAGAAAATGTATTAGCCCTGCAAATTCACAATCCATTTTTTTACCTTTATGGTCGATGTCATACATCAAATTTTTTACTAGGTCAAAATATTTTGCTAATTAAAGAGTTTTATGCAAGACAGAACTTTGTGTTTTATTTCCTCATGTTTACAAATAGAGGCTAAAGAAGACAATAAAGCCAGCCCCCAGACGGTACAATTAAGCCTAGCCAACAACAGACCAAAGATATCAAGAGAATAAGATTGCCGACTGCCACAGGGGACTGATCTGCATTTCAGATTCCTGGGTCCCTCACCTCTGTCCAGATTAAATTCCAGCTCCAGGGAGACCCTCCAATATAGGCCTATTGCCACTCTCTCCTCTATAGTGTTTTCTGTCTTCTTTGTTGGCTCTCCACTTTATTGAGTCTCAATTAGGATGCGGATTCTCCGGCCGCTGAGGGGGAGCGAGGAGCTCAGAATAGAGGGGATCAGGATTTGACTCTTCCTTTTTGAATGTTTGCTCTCTTTTATTTTCTGAGTTTGGTTATTCGTATTTATTAAATAAGGCAACGATTTTAAATAATCTTTCTATTGGTAATTTGTGATTCCCTTTGTGAAATATAATTTATGGCAAAAAAGTAGAAAATAAATTAGGTTTTTGGCAACACCATTCCAAATAGATTTAACATGATCTTATTTTATCATCGATTTAACATTACCTTTGGTTTTCCATCTGAAAAAATTAACAGATTACAATTTAAGCCTTCTGAATTTATAAGGTAGAATAAAACGTAAATCTCAGTTAAGTTTTCTTGGTGATCTCACGGAATAAAAACTCGACTCTCCCACTCTGGTTATAATAGATTGATTGCCAGCAGATAGCCTTTTACTCCGTATGTCAGAAATGACCTGAGAGAGAGTAGAAAAAAAACAGTAAAATAATAAAAAATTAATAAAGGGTTAAATTCTGTTAACTTTGCGATAAACTACAAATTAGCAGATAAAACACTGTAGGTTAGTTACCTTAATCTTTAGTATCTGAGGTTTTTTTTTTTAATCCTTTCTTGGTCATTTCTGACATACGGGTTATCTAGAAGTAACAAACCTACTCTAACCATGGTGTGGGGCCAGGTTTTCATTTCGTGGGACCGTCACAGAAATAGAAGTCGACATCTCACCTCGACACCGGATTCGAACAGGACCACTGTCTTGAGGCAGTCGCTTAACTCCCTCAGCTAATATCAGCCCTATTAGATTGTTACTTATATCTGAAGAGGTGTAAATATTATATATTGCTCTTGTTGGTTATGCTGCTTCATTCCCATAAATTTCAACGAGCGATAGTATACATAAAAGTACTAAGTCTTTGATATCGACGAATAGGTTCGGGATCTCTTTATTATAAAGTATTTTGCAAATAATTGGCAAAAACCATTATAAAAGATAGTGAGCCTGTGCATATGACAAAATTGTCTATTTCGTCCAGCATTATATGATACAGAGTTGCACTAATATCGTACCACTATGCGGTGAAATAGCAAGTTGTATGCGGAAGCTTGAATTTAGTAATCATATTGGAGTCGATAACAATGAAAATTCCAACGTTACTGGAGCAATTTGTATAATTACTACTGCTATGGTTATCTTTAATTTTTTGAAATGCTGTTTAATAACTGAGTTTGTGGTACTATTTTTCATGCATATCATGAACATTGTCAAGTGCAGACTATTTTCTAAGGTCCATGAAGAGTAATTAAATTAATAAGATGTTATTTTAATATATCGTCACATTTCAATCTCAAATTCAACTCTGTAAGTTTTAAACGAATGCTAAACGCGTTAGCGGTTAAATGAATCAACGAATTTTCAAAATAAAACAATACCCTCCAGTTTTACACCGACCGAAAGTTCCGAATTATCAGGAGATCGATTTATTTCGATCGAGACGAAACGACAACAATAAACAACGAAATCGGCAGAAAACGAAAGCGATGTTATCAGCAGCGATAAGAACTCGCTTTTCCACTTTAAAGAAGACCATCAGTTAGCGGTTGCAACAAAGGCTGCTACCTCCCCCCCCCCCCCCCCACCACTAAATCAAAGCACAATGGGTGGCACCCTTGGGTGATTTGTCCAAGCCAGATTTACATTTGGTTACTTTAGATCGAGATAAAAACTGGGTTTGTTCTCGGAGGAGGTATTGTATTTCTCGGTGGGAGGGTAAGGCCTCCGCCATTCGTTAATAAGGTTGGACTCTTTTATTTTATAATCCTATAGGCCGGAACAAAGGGCTTTGAGGCCATAGCAGGAGGGGGGAAGAGAAAAGAAATTGGTCTCATCAGTTCAATGATAGCCCTTGGTATTCAAATTTATTTCTTCTTGAGTTTCAGTTCGTTATTCGTGAATTCAAGCAGGCTATAGGCACTTAGAGGATAATAAACAATAAATCAGAGTTCATAAATAAGTAAACAATTTTCTTTGGATACTTATTCTTACGACTAAGGGTTTTGGTTAGATAGCGTAGTATAAAACTCCCTACTATTTGATATAATCAGTTAAGCTCTGATACTTCGTAAATAGAAAGTCAGAAAAAAGTATGTAGGTAACCTACGAAACGATCGTGACCAGATGTCTCTACAAAGATGAATTAATTTTAATAAGGTACATATAATTACATATTATATTGAGAAAACATTCCAAGCAATCATTGAGGAAGTAACGCAGACGTTTGACATGAAGGTCTTATCTATAAGATTAATAAAACTCTTCTAGGACAATATACTCTGCTCTTGGAGTCTCATTTAACTAATAAGATACTTTAGAATAGAAGATGATTTATATTCTGGTGTTTATACAATATACTACGGTGTACCGCAGGCGAGTAATAGGCCCAATACTGTTTTTTCTGTATACTTTTAATATCCCGCAGGCTTAAAAAGACCCATGGCTACTTTTAGCGATGATACAGCAGTCTTATCCAAAAAAAGGAAACTTTAAGAAAATTAAACACAATACTAGCCAGTATACAGAGATACGGACAATACAACATAATGAATCAAATCCGATGCATCTTGATTTCACTAATACATAAATCAAAGGTTTTAATTATTATATAATTTTATATCAAATTATGTAAGGTGAATGAGATTCAAAAAGATTTTTCTTAGTCTTTTTTAATAATATTAAAAAAATATGAATCACACTAAAATAAAAATCAACCATATTATATCAAATAAGGTTGTTTATAATAAAAAATCTAAATTCAGAGAAATCTAAAAATAAAATATTAATAAACAGACTTGGAAATAAATTTACTTAATTTATTATTATGTATATTTCCAAATTTATTTGTTATATAAAGAATGTAATAATATTTATTTGTATAAATTTTCTAATTTGCTGAACTTAAAATACTTCTAATGAAATGATTAGTTAAAATTCGCTGGGGTTAATTTTAAATATTCTTCATATGGCAAGTTCACGATATTACAAAATTAACCATTTTCAAAAAAAGTGAATAATACTCAGAGTCGAGAGCAAGAAATATTTTGAGAGAACACTTGGCTTATATTTTCTATTATTACATTTTTATAGGCTTATAAATTTTTATAACTGAAAAAAGGAAAAATAAAAAACCCTAAAAGTACAAAGTAGGGTAACAATACAAAAAGAGGTAGGGGGATGTACATAATAAAAAACATAAAAATAAAATAATATTAACAAAACATTATTAATTTCTTTTTAGTTTTATGATTTTCCGAAAGTTGTTAACTCGTTTTGTTTTTAGTCCTGATGAAGGCCTGAAATTCAAGCCGAAACATCGGCACAACAAATAGTATTTGTTTATTTATGTTTCTTGGCTGACCCGTGGGTCTGGGCCATCTACTCCTCAGAAAATTTAAAATTAAAAACAAAGTTTTAATATTATTTAGAATTAATTAAACATATTCCGTATAGTTGGAAGAGCCGTAGACCACGGTTACATTTTTTCCTGGAGTCGTCCAACAGACTTTCCTTAACCTACTCCAGTTGTTCCAAAATAAAATAAACACAAAAAACAAAGTAACTATTAAAGCAAGGAATCGACATAACATAGTCGTAATACAAACTAGACAATATCATTTTTAAAACAAGATAAGTTCAGAAATACAACTGAGAAAAAAACTTTTCAGGGGTTCTTGGGGAAAATGGAAAAAAAATTAAAATATTCAAAATAATGCACATAATAAACTGGAAATTTCCTGAATATTTTTTTTACCTTTCCCCGGCGTCCCTAACAATAAATCTTAAGGGTCTCAATTACGATTAATAGGCAATCTGAAGGGCCCTGTAATTGCGACCGAGGACCATTACCGAAATAAGCCTTCTTCTGTTTCCAAGACCGACTTTCATTTGTCTAATGAGGAAGCGACGTCCTCTTAATTACGCCGCGATCCTCGAGGGGGCGTCATTCAAGGCCCACGACGATGAAGGATTAGGGACCCTCCTTTCCATTTAGAATTTTCCGCGACTTTTCATCCTGCTCCTAATGGATTAAAATGGATGATGGAATAACTTGGTTAATTATTGCCCGTCCTATTTATTTTTAAGCCTCTCGTTTCTGGGACAATTACCACTATTATAAACGAGAGATGGCTCCAGAACAATAATTATGACTTAGGGTCTGGAGCTTTCTCCGGCGGGAAAGCTTGCATTGGGAACAAAAGATACACCTTCATCGTTTATTTAATTGATTCTAGAGCCAAATTTCCTTATTAACTGAACTTTTAATACTTGAATCAACTAGAAACTGATTAATTAAAAATTTCTGGTGTTAAAATTTAAATATTCTTCATATGGAGAGTTTAAAATATTAAAAAAATTAACCATATTCCAAGTAAGCGAATCATACTTAGAATTGAGAGCTAGGTATACCTTGTGAGAGTACATGACTTATTTTTCCGTCACATTTTTATAGGCTTATAATCTATTCGAATTGAAAAAGAAAAAGCCCTAAAAGTGGAAAGAGCGGTTACGACATAAAAAGAAAGGGAAAAATATTCATAATAAGGTAAAACTTACAAATAAGTTGTGTTTATCTTTTGTTAAATTTCTTTATTTTTTTTATAACCTTCATTTATCTTCTAGCCCTACTTTTCACATTAATTCCTTCTATATTATATTTTTCCATTCATAATATATTAATTTATGTTAACCATATAATTATTAGCTCATGTTTATGTATATTTAATGTTTCTTTATATAATATTTTTATTACTAGTATTTAATCTACATTTAATGTTTATCGATATTTAATTTTTCAATTGTGTTGTTTTATTTACATATTTTTAAGTTTTTTTTTGTTTTTATTATATCTTGTTTATCGTTTTCTTTCTCACTTTTCTCATGATTTTAGTTTTTATTATTTACGTAAACGTACTAGTCTGTTTTTCTTTTTTTTTCTTCTTCTTTTTATACTCACTTCGTACTGTTTTTATCATATTTTTCTTGTCATACTGTTTTATTTTAATTTTGATATGGTTTCTATCTTGTTTGAACTTAAGTCTTGAAGCAGGTATGAGACTTAGGCCAAAAATATGTACAGCTTAATAGTATTCTCTCCAAAAGGCAAGACCTCCCCCTCCAAATAATCTTTTCTATATACTATTCAGCTATTAGTATATAAAAAAATACTATAATAATATAGTATCAATAATACAATAAAGAAAGGCTTTGTGTTTCAGTACATGGTATTCAGGAAATGTCTGGAACAACTTACCACATAATGATAACCACCAGATCTCCCTCTAAATTCAATTAAGGATCAGATATTCCATTTTTAGAGACAAGTTTTACAAATCTACAGATTCACACCGGATATAATGTTATTTAACATCTCTGACATTGACTCAATATATACTGAATTTAGAAGACAATGTGGTTAATATGCTTTTAACAATTAAGATTTTAGAAATTTTAATTAAATATTCTCAATTTCTTTCTGATAGTTTAAATCTAAACTGGACCACTCTATAAAAATTGTGTTTTAAATTAAGTATATTTAATTTTTCATTTAAATCCTAGCTAGAGGCAAATCTCCAAATTAAACTATTGCGGAAGTCTGAGATTTTTTTTTCAAAATGTATAAAAAATGGGTGTTATTCCCAGATCATAAATTCTTTATTGTTGTGAACCCTAAATAATGTACTTTGTGTACTGGGTTATTAGTGAGCCGAAACAGATGACCAAGCATCATGTTCGTGCGTGAAATTGATCTTCTATGATTCATCCTTATATAGTTGCTGTTCTGTGTTTCTATTGGTTTGTTTGTTTGGTTGTTTAGTGGCGCCAAACTTCATTGGTCATCAACGCCATTTATATTTTATTTAATTTTGCTAATATTCGTTAAATTTTATTTATTTTTTGATTTGATTATTTTTTTTTTTTTCTTCCGATCATGTTTTATTTTTGTCAGTAAATTTGGTGATTTCAAAAACTGAAACACCAATTCTATTGCCTTATCATCGTCTCCAATGGTTTTTGAGATATCTTGGCTTAGTCCCAAGCTATTGAGGTGTGGTGTAAAATATGGGCATCGTTGGAAAACATGGCTTATTGTTAAATTGTTATTGCAATACTGGCAGTTCGGAGGCGTTTCTTTTGAAATAAGATAGGAGTGGGTGAGCCTCGTGTGACCTATTCTCAGCCTAGTCAGTACAAATTCCTCTCTACGGCATTTGCGACTGGAGTACCCCAGGGCTTGACATCCTTTTTAATAATTTTTAATTTGCTCATTGGGTGTTTCTATTTGGTGTAGGGCAGTTTAGTAATGATTAATTACCATAAACCAGTGAGCATCCTCTGTATCTAGGAAGAATTATAGTCAGTACTTTTGTTATCTATCAAAGAGAAATGACGAGTAAAACAGACTTCTAAAATCTTTACCTATATCGAGTCATATTGTTAATTTCTCATAATATTGAAGCTACATTAAAAAGTTTTAATTTTGATTTGTTTAAATTTCTGTAATGTATAATTAATTATTGAAATTCAATTATTATAATTAATAATTGTATCACATATTATAAAAGTAGTTTTATTTTAATCTAAATGAGTATATCTTTTAATTTGTAAATAATGTAATGCTGGATCTACACGTTTAGCACTTGCTACAAATCCATGACTTGTACAAACTTGGTAAATTAACGTCGGTATAAGCCAGCTTGCTTTGTTCTTTTAATTTTTTTCGGCTATAATCTTCAATTACTGTTTCATAAAATGAAAGGAAACGTAAACATTAGTTATGGAGAATGTAGATAGTAAAAATGTAGATAATTTTCGGAAGGCTATTTGTTGGTCTCAAAAAGAAAACCGAAAGAATACAAATTTTCTAAAAAATTGTTATTTATATTAAAATAGAAGAAAGATTAAAAAAAAAGATAAAGAACCTTTTATGCTATAATGGTGCATCATGCACTGGTCTCTAGTATTTATTAACTGAAATAATTCCTTCTGTAGACAGTGTAACTAAATATATTCAATATTTAACTTTTGTATTTCTGCATACTTACTTGGTGGAATATTAACTGACTATTTATTTATAAACATCTTACAAAGACTTTTGAGAGGTTATTTAAAATGTATTTATGGTTCAGAGAAGCTGGGATAAAGTGTATTTTGAAGTGGTACAAGGAGAGGAATCTCTATCTAATGCTTCCTTTATTTACCAAGCGTTTGTTAAGAGTCTTGGATTTATAGCAGGTGCTAAACGTGCAGATCCAGCATTACATTACTGAAAATTAAAAGATATACTTATTTAGAATTAAAATAAAACTACTTTTATAATGTGATACAATTATTAATTATAATAATTGAATTTAAGTAATTAATTTTAGATTACAGAAATATTAAAAAATTAAAACTTTTTAATGTAGCTTCAACATTACGTATGAGAAATTAAAAATGTAACTCGATATAAGTAAAGATTTTGAATGTCTGTTTTACTAGCAATTTTTCATTGATCGATAAAAATTTCCGCAAATTTGCCATAGTTTGGGAAATGTGTAGGGGCACATTTAAGTTTTACGTAAACAATATAGCTGAGGATGTTACGGTCGCCAATAGTAAAAAAAAAAAAAAAATACAGCAGATCGTTTGTTGCTTTATGTTGTATATTTTTCGATGACTATTCTCTCGTGGCAGTACAGTATAAATTTGGCCAAGCTAGATATGACTCCGTTACATCGACCATTTCCTTCTCTACTTCGTCCTGCAAGCCTCAGGAGCCCCTATTGTTTAAGGACACATTTACCTTTAACACACATATATCGTCTCCAGTAAATGCAAAAGTACCAGTATCTTTCCTCGTTCTCAGCAGGACGGAGGTTAGAATTGTTGATTTATAGACATTTGTATATATAAAAATACATAAGTACACATTTCTTGTAATTCTGTCACATTTAATCAATAATTAATAATTTAATTAATAAATCAGAATAGCCTGCAAAACATTTTTAAATTTTGATGTGAGGAGAATTTTTAATTGAAGATTGTCCTTGGCTGGTTGGCCAATTCTGCCATCCTGGCAGAATTGGCCGAAACGTTTGGACTATTAATGTAATAAAAAGTGTTGAGACTAAACAAGGATACAATTTGATTTATTTAATATATAAATACCAGTCTCAAGAATTTGAAAAAATTATATTTTAAATAATTAATAATTTAATGAACAATAGACTTTTTCATATTATTTCCAAACTGAAAGTATTTATCCTAGCTCATTCTAAGTAAAGTAGAGTAAAGGCTCTATTGATCTCTCAGGTCAGGTGCACGCACTTAGTCATAATTTCGTAAATTCTGGCAAAGTGTGTATAATTCACTTGGATTATTAGTTCTATTTAATAATGAAATATAAATTACTTTATAATATAAGAGCTCTTAGAACGAAATCACCACTAACGCCGATGCTTCAGTACCTAGCAATCAGAAGGATAGAGGAATTAGCAGTTTTTGCCCCAAGACGTTTAAGAGTTCACAGTGAAGAACCCTGCTGTTAATGAAGTACCTACCACACAGACTACAGAACCACCAATGCACCACTAAAGCTACCATTATACTATATTAAAGCCATTACATTAAATCATAACCTGGATCTAATTATATCACAAAAGTGGACAGCCCTTTGATACTACCGCCCTGTAGCCCTGTACCTGTTCTCTGGACCTCTTTGATCTTATGTAGGGCTTGTAATCATGGTGTGAGGAGTCCGGTCGGTGCCTCACAGTGTACCATTCAATTTAGTCTTCAATATATATATCTTATATACAGTGGTCGTAATCAAAATTTATGGGCTACATTAAGAAGTAGGACAGAGTTTTTTCTTTTACTATTAAAAAAAAAAATAACAACAGTTCTACATATTTTTTTCTGAATGGTAATAAATATGAATGAATATCCTCTCGATATATTACAGCAGGTACACTTCTAATATTTTAAGAACGACCTGACTTCATCCCTACACAAGAAATACCAGTATTAACAAAATATACATTACCTTATTATGTTTATACACATTGGTTAACCCTCAGTTAATCTTCTAAAAAATATAAAACACCTGTTCTAATTATTATTCAATTACTATTGTCATCCTAACCCATTAATTCTTAATCTTTCATCCTTAACAGTCCCTGATAACCCTCCGAGGCGTCTGAAAAGAAGATGGCCACGGGACCTTCTAATTTAAATTAATGTTTGAAGTACCGCCAATGGGTGGTTCCTTCCCAAGATTTTCAAGTGTATATGAAACATACTACATATTTACCAATTGTATTATTTTGTACAGTTGTAAATTTCATTAAATAAATAATTTAAAAAAAAAACTATTGTGATTTATTCTTGTACTAATCAATAATAAAGTAAATATGACTTTTATTTTGTGTTACTTATTGAAAAAAACGTTTTATGTTTATGCAGTGTTAGATTCCGGGGTCTATAAAATACGCCAAAATCTTATTAAAATATTTTAGTTTAATTTAATTTTCATTTTGTCTGTTTGTTCATTATATTATGTCATTTATTTCCAATTCCAATTTTCGTTCGTCTGAAAATATCCCATGGAAATATATGTCTATAAATTAATGCCTATAAATATGGAAGCTTTTATACACATCGGTTAATCCTCAATTAACCCCCTAAACATATAAAACATATGTTCTAATTATTATCCAATTATTATTCTCATCAATTGTTGTATTTATCTATGAAAAAGTAAATACTACTTTTCTTTTGTGTTACTTATACTAAGACTTATTGAAAAAACATTTTTGTTTTTGCAACTTTTATGTTTATGAATTATCTATGAAACACACCAAAGTTTAATTAAAATATTTTTATTTTATTTTATTCTTATTCTGTCCGTTTGTTCATTATATTATATGATTTATTTACTCTTTACATAATAGTCCATCTGTTAATATTGCATGAATCGAAATACATAAGTCTATAACGCATTGCCTACAACTATGGAAGATTAAACAATTGGGAAATTCAATCATAACAAAAAATTGAGATATTCGCTTGAAATAGGGTTGAGTATTTCAATATGAATTAATAAAAAGTATATGTTTGAGAAATGAAAATTCAACTGCCCAATTCACAAAAAACAACTAGGCCAAATTAACATTAAAATTTTCTTCAAAAAATGTTTTTATAACCTCTTTTCTTAAAATTTAAAACTGTATTTAACCTATAAGTACAATAAGTAATGTGAGAAACTACAATTACATGAACACTTGGTAAAAAAAACTATTAACATAATTAACACTCCAATAACATTTCTATGTTGGAAAGTATCGAGGCCGTCTTCTTATCAGACATCTCGGACTATTATGAGAAATAGAAAAATATCAAGGTTAGAAACTAATGGGTTCAGGTGGTTAGGGAGTTTATTAAGGATGAATGATAGCTACATTTCTATCAGTTACATATTGAACCTTAAGGATCTTATGAGAGACTTTGGATTGTAAGGTTTGTATAAGACCAGAATTCCATAGTTTAATGGAACTTCAAAGCTTAACTTCCTGAGTTCAAATAGTCTTCAGATTTTAAAATGATGATTTAATGGTAAAAACGAAGAGGTTTGAATAGAAATTATCGCTTATATAAAAAAAATTATGAATCACTAAATAAGCTAAGAAAAAAATTACTACACTACATTTCAGTGGCACAAAACAGATTCATAGGCTGCAATTATAAGCATTCTATTATATTCAGAAGAATGCATTTTCATAATAGCTTTCAAAATTGTTTCTTTGAGCAATTATGAAAATATTAAAAAGGAATAAACTCTAAAAGATTTTTACTTGTTCCTTTAGCCTACCGTCGCTGCGCGCCTTGCTACCAGAGCAGTAGTTACACAAGACAACATTGTTTTCCTACCTGTATCGGAAAGCAGCTCGGTATAAATAACCCTCCGCTGAGTATAAATAAGAGCGAGACAGCAATACGTTACAGAGGTAAGGAGAGTGGGTAATTAGATCGGGCAGTGCTAGTTATTGATGAACATGGGACCGCTCCGGGACCACCCTGCCGGGGTCGTAACTCATGGGTCGGCGTAGCGGTAGTCTAAGATCTACCATAGGGCGAAGGTGGGTGGTGTGAGGTGTTCCTAGTCGGTTCTTGAAACAACTGGAGTACAGTACAGGAGGGGTTATAGATCAAAACCGGAGTACTACGATGTTTGAGATAAAATAATACAGAACTAACATGATGAATTACGACCATGGCATCATGAAAGGTACCTATTGGGAAAGTTTAAAAAAACGGGAGACTAACATTTATCATGAATATATAAATTTTTGTTCACAAGTGTACTATTTGAAGATATTGTTGATAACAGTTTTTTTTTTCCATTTTGAAACACAAATAAATGTTTTTAATTTTTGATGAAGACCTTAATGTTCCTTATGTAACCGATCTAGCCCGAACCAGATATCACTCCTTCCATTGTAAACGCTCTAACCACTCAAACCCCCTAGTTTCTAATCTTGCATTCTCTTCCATTCCTGACAATTCTCTGAGGCGCCTGAAAAGAAGATGGCGACGAGACCAGCTAATGTAAAATGTCATTAGAGTGCTACCAATGGGTAGTTTCTCTACACGCCTGTAACACTCCAATTTAACTTAGATCAGATTTACTAAATTTATTATAATGTACAGTTGTAAATAGCAATAAATAAATATTTAAAAAAAAAAGTATATGCATGTAAAAAAAATATTGCGTAAGTGTAATAATCGACTGTAAACAATACATAATCAATTGTAAAATATTATTTTTTTTTTAAGAATGTGATATAGATTTTGGTTTATTACTTCTGATTTGTTCAGTGTCCTTAATGATATGATAGCCGAAACGTAGGACATCTTAACTTTAAATTATAATCGTGGTGAATAATCTAGTCAAATAATTATTAAATACACATGACTTTCTCTAAAGCTTTAATATAATAAAAACAATAAAATAAAAAAATTCAAGACTTCCACTATCTTATAAATATCAAAAGTTGTTTTCCTTCATCCTCACCGACGGTAGGAAAACATAGTATTTATGCAGAGAAAAAAGTCCTCGAAATAGAAAATATTAACTCGAATTTTATGTTTTGGACATCAAGAAAAAAATTTTAATTTATCAAATCATCAATCATATTTTGAGAACAATTTTTAGGGATTGTGCTAGTTGGTTCCATATCCATTTCATGAAATCAACTACTATTGCTTACAGTTATGTAAGCATACTTTTCTAAGCACACTAATTTTTCCAAACTGGCTAGTCCAGTTTGATCAATAATTAAAGGGAAGCTGGGATCAGTATTTACATGATCTTGAATATACTTAGGGTTTTAGCCTATCTCATGGAACTCTCTTTGGTAATAAATCTCTTATTTACTGGATATAAATACAATTTCAATTTATTTTTTTATCATTCTGGTTACTCGTTTACAGGTTACTTAAAATTAAAGCTCAATGCACTGAATTTTATTGTAGTATATTAAAAAAGAAAAAAAAAGAGATAAATTTAAAAAACGTTATAATTTAATAAAAAAAAAGAATTAAAAATTGAAAACAAAAAAAAATTTAAAAAACAACTATTTCAAAAATATAAGAAAAACTATTTCTTTAAGAGCGAACATTTTAAATTTTTTCATCGTCTTACCCCACAGTACCTTTTAATAATACCCCACTTATTCCTGTTGAACAGATCCGTTACTTAGGACTAAATCTGGGCAAACGACTGACATGGAATCCTCATACAAGGCTGAAAAGACAGGAAACAGCACGTCGATTCCGACTATTACAACATTTACTAGACAAATGGTCCAAACTTCCAATCCATTACAAAAGACTGATCTACATGACTATTATAAGGCCTATTTAGACATACGGAGTTGAGCTATGGGGCTCCACTAAACCATTGAATTCCTCTAGAATTCAATCCTTACAGTCCAAAATACTTCGTAAAATTCTTAATGCTCCTTAATGAACCCAAACCAACTCGTTTCTAACATGGCTTTTCCTTCACTACCTAACAATCCTCCTAGGCGTCTGAAAAGAAGATGTCCTCGAGATCTTCTCCTTTAGAAATGTTTTTGGAGTTCTCCACATGTATGTATCATGTCATAATATTACTTACAGCAAATTTACTTGATGTGTATATATGTATACAATTGTAAATAACAAGAAATAAATTATAAAAAAAAAAAAATTCTTCATGTGTTAAAGTTACTTCATCCGGTTTCAAAAACTTTTTATCCGAAAGGACTTCAAGTCAAGTTAAAAAGTACTTAGCCTAAATAACGGTTATTTGCATCGACAGCGAGTTGAGAAGTTATTGGTAACTTGTCCGAACGGATGTCGTCACAACTTTACAACCCACCATAAAGCTTCTGAACTTCAGTTAACTACTGGATCAATCAATAGATGTTTCGGACGGTTAACCCAACATATTTGTATGAAGTATCGCAAAAGTTTAAGAGAACCGTTAAACTTTAAACATATAAATTTTATACAGCATTTAGCAAACCTTAAAACTAAATTTAATTATTAACACAAACTTCAATTGATCCACTTTTTCTCTCAACTTCATAAATTGAAAAATAATAATAATATAATATAAAGCGAAAATATGTATTATAACTTATATTATCCAAGATTAAAGTAATAATTATAGAAAAACTGATAGAAGCATCTTAAGAACGGGTATTTGTTCCACATAATTCTATGTAGAAAAGAATTATTTGTTTCAATAGTTTGATTAATTTCTATAATTTACCTTATTCATACTCACATACATTTCACTTAGTTACAACGGTATTGTTGCCATTACATACCTGTAAAAAAAAAAAAAAGATAAAGTTAAGCCCATGATAATATTTATAGCAAATTAAGGTAAAATCAAATAGCATACAAAATGAAACATAAACTAATTTATAATACAATAAACATATACATAATCAAATAAATCAGACAAGAGTGAAGTAAAATAAGTTGAATAAAATATGGTAGATCAGATAAAAATAGAAAAATAGAAGGATACATTCTTATTAAAAAATTAAAATCAACGCCACACCAATAATTTAATAAAATAAAATATAAACCGCCATAAAAATAAATATGTAGAGGTTTTCTAGAAAATATTAGATAAAAAATGAATGCTTATTTGTAAAAACATTATGAAACAGTCACAAATTAACGATCCTTTACATCATAAAATATAAGCTCAAAATGCAATGTAATAACGTTTACAACCTATGGTATGCTACAGGAAAAAATATATATAAATAAATGAAATAATAAACCGGTCAATATTTATAAAACATATAATGATCATTTATTAATAAATTCTGATGAATTAATCAAAAACATAAGAGTTTGGTAAATAATACTCCAGTATAACTTTATTAACATAATTATTTAACAATAAATTAATTATTTATGAATACCTTCTAATTTTGTAATTTATTAAAATTATCAATGGTTTAATTGTAAATTTGCTATTTATAATGTTTAGAAAGGAGTAACTATATCAATATCTGATCATAACTTTTCTATTGATATAAATGACGGATAATAGCCACACATCCAGATGGCTTTCATTGTGTTTGATAATAAGGATAATATTATATATATTTATATTTTTTTTAATATGAAGATGTGACTCCCCTTGGTTGAGGAATTTTAAAATCATCGAAGTAGCAAAATGTTTAAATAAAAATCCATCAACTCCAATAAATATATATCTCTTAGTCAGGTCTATGCTGTACTGGGCAGACAAAGAAGGCTTTACCCCTGTCATCCAGTTGACAAAGGTTGTTGAAAGGATGAGCCTCATTCAAGAGCAGATAATCCACTAATATTACCTGCTAAAAGGTACAGATTGGCAAACACAAAAAAAGTTAATATAATGTCCGTTTCTCGTTGACAGCCAGCGAACTGAAAAACGACTCACCAACAGGCTTGTGGAGAAACAAAAGCCACGTCCATCAACCTCGATATGGGACCATTGTCGCGGATCTAAGCGGATCTTTCCACATTAATGAGCCGATGGGCGCCGATAAAGGACACCTCGTAGGGTTCGATCCTGGCTGCATCCTAGGGGGTGGGGCACAAAAGGACTCATTAACAATGATATGATTCATTTCAAAGACAGTCCTTCCGGATGATGAGATGGACATGTGGGAATTATGAACAAGGAGTGTTCACGACACTATTAAAAATTATATTTGCATGTGCATATTATATATACAACTATATATATTATATTGTACACACTGTTAGAAATTATATTTATTTTATTCAATTTTGTTCGATATTTTTAGATAAAATTTAAAAAAATCTATATTAATTTAGTTGATAGGGAATTTTACTATATATATTGTTGAGCAAAAATCTTCATTTGAGAGGAAACTTTCAAACTTTCAAAAAACTACGGTACCATTAGCTGAGACCGGTCGGGGGCAAATTATCGTCTCTTAAGCAGTAACGTCTGGTCACACTGAAAACAATCTTTATACCATTTTAAAAAAAATTAAAATAATCACTGCATTGTTCTAAAGACATTTAAAAAAAATTCCGGAAAATTATTTACGTATTAGTCCAAGAGCCAAAGGCGGAGAAACTAATCAATTATTTCTACCTAATTTTTTTTATTACATTGATGTAAACTATGTATAATTACTAATCGAAATTGATATGTCTGCCAAGTATAGTTAGGGAGAATAAAAAAAATGCAGCAGTTTCAAAATGTTAAAAAATATTAATTTTTCATTCGGGCCTCCTTATCTTTAAACCAACCTACAAGAGTTTTTAAAAAGCAATATTTAATAAAAAATTTAATATGTAGTAGTTTTCATATCTGCTAAAATAAATTGATTTCTAGTTGTTCGGAGAAAATTTTATATTCATATGCATGGGCAATAGTAATAGTAGTTTTTTATGATATTTGTATATGAATATGAATTTTGCATATAACATTTTGTCTGAACAACTATGAATCAATTTTATATTTTAGCAAATATCATGAAAAATACTACGTAAATAAGTGTCATAAATTACTTTATAGTGTGTTAAACTAGCTTTATTTTATGTGGTGGCAGACATTTGTACGTCTAATACTTGAGATATAGTATTTCATAAATCAAAAAATTTTGTCAACTAACTCACCAACTACTGACTTTTCAGTACATTTCAAATGTTTTATAGATATGTAGCTCCAAAAGAAAAAATATTTATTTTTCTTTTTAACGATTTGAAATAGCCATAATTTTTTTATTCCTTCTAACTATACTTGGCAGACTCATCAATTTTACAAGTAATCAAAAATTGTAGTAAAATAAGTAAATTTTCTTCCACTGGGCTATTTTAATAAATTCTACAATACGATGGTTAAGGCAAAGTATCACTTACTCGATTGATGATTTTTTTTTTTTTTTTATACAAACAGTAAAAAGATCATGTTTATTTTTTGTCTTATTGTAGTTTTACTATAGTCGAGTTATTATAGCTTCAGCGACGAGACGTACTTATTATATATAACCACTTCTTAAAAGAAACCTACTTATAACGGACAAAATAATCTGCTCCGGGTGTGCCGATATAGAGAAGTCTTACTGTATATAGTATAGATAAATTATAACAGAGAAGAAACATAGTAGACCATCCATTAGGAGCAGTCTACGACAACGAACAAGTCAATATGATTTCAACATTTACAAAAGTAAATCAGAATTGATATATAAAATTCCGTGTTTAAATTGTCCTACATATGGAATTGAGCTCTGGGGCTCCACCAAACCATCAAATTTCTCCCGCATCCAATCCTTACAATCCAAAATCCTACATAAAATCCTTGATGCTCTTTATTACGTAACAAATAAACTCATTCACAAAGATCTTAACATTCCATTCGTTGCAGATTTGGCCCAAACAGATATGCGCCTTTTCATTCCAAACTCCTTAACCATCCTATCCCATTAATTCTTAATCTTTCATCCTTAACAATCCCTGATAATCCTCCGAGGCGTATGAAAAGAAGATGGCCACGGGACCTTCTTATTTAAATTAATGTTTGAAGTACCACCAATGGGTGGTTCCTTCCCAAGATTTTCAATTGTATATGAAACATACAACATATTTATATTATTTTGTACAGTTGTAAAGTACATTAAATAAATAAATAAAAAATTGTCCTACTATAATAATAGGTAAAAATAAGCAGTTATTGGATGATAGAATATACCGATACAGAAATGATATAAGAGAAGTATCTCAATAAAACAGCACTAGTGCAGCATGCAGCTAAGAACCAACACAAATTTGATTTTGATAACACCATAATTTTACATAAAGAAAACAATATGTTCAAAAGAAAAATATTTAAGTCAATTTATATATAAGAGAACAACAATTATACAGTAAATTTGAAAACAGATGGAAGAAATTTGAACCAGCACTACGCAGAGATTTTAAGCAAAATAAATTTATGAAAAATATGGATACAATTTTATGTTACTATTTACTATTAATTTTAATAATAAACTAAATATAAATTTAGACTAAAATTCAATTTGAAATAAATTAATTATAACCGTGACCTGAGTGTATGGAAGGTTAAAAATAGTTTGTTTATATAATAGTTGATGTTGTTAAGTTGATCTAAAATATAAAAGTTTTAAAAATTTATGAAATGTAACAAAATAGGTTACTAAACATAAGCTTTATAAATAATTTATATGATTCCCTATTAATTTGATTCATAGGGTAATTTGACTTGTAATTAATGACCTGGGCTGAATAGCCTGGAAAACGTTTTTCAATAAATGGAAGTGAGGTGTAAATTTATATTTAAGCTTTGTTAAATTATTAGTAATAATATTGTTCTTAAAATTGTAACAAATGAATATATAATAAACTGCTAATTGTTAGATTGATCCTTGAGGACAGGCCGAAACGTTGGACTGTTGATGATATAATAAAGAGTGTTGAGATTTAACATGGTTAATTTTAACTTAACAGACTTAAACAATTGATTTATTTAAAAAATAAATACCAGTTTCAAGAAATTGAAAATATTATATTTAAAATTACATTTAATGTTTGATCCGATTTTTTGTAATACGCAAATGCACAAAAAAAAACAACAGCATTTCGCATATGTTGAGTAATGACGGTATTTTATTTAATGAGCGAAACGTCCCTCACTAACATATCCTCGGATGTGCTGAGAGAACGGATCAGCAATTCCAATCATTCTGGTACGCATCGTTAAATCCCCATCCCCCTGCCACTAACTGCACCATCAGAAGAACAATCACTAGACAAGTGAGAACATCTACCCCTAATGGTGCTAATGAAAGATGCAACGGCTGGAGCATTAACGCGCTGGTATTAATAACACCAGAGCGGGCCGCCCCATCGCAGGGGTCGCAACGATCGCCCGCTTTTTATCTTAATTGATCAACCCGCCCCCAGCGGCCATCCCTGATTTATTTTATAATACTTCCCCTAGAGGCTCTGCTAATATCTTAACACGTGCGCGGTCAGAAAAAAAAGTTGGGGAAAACACAAATAGCCGGGGGGAATTCGGGGGAAACACCCTCATGCGGGTGAAGTGCACACAACAGTCATCAAGCTGAATATCCTGTCCATACAAATTTTTGTTTTTCAACCAATAAATTATGTTGTATTTTTTTTTTTTTTTGAGTGACTTAAAAGGAAATTCATGCATAGAATTATCTATAAAATTTTTATAAAAATTGTTGACTAATCTGTACAGACCACAAGATACAAATTTTTACTGTGGATTGCTTTTAAATTCGTTGACATGCTATAAATTGCCTAGGGATATCAATGCCCGAACATAATAAAACATTTAATGATGTATATCTAAGGCTTGCCAGAATACAAAATTAGAATGCTTTTAAAATATTAATAATTTTAGATTTATAGAAAGTTAAAATACTGTATAAAGAAATGAATATTTCAAGAAGATAACTTTTAGAAGCCATAACAATAGTTAAATATCTAAATGTTATCAATTATAAAACTGAAGTAGGAAATTTAGCTGTCATAATTATAACAATTGTTTGCTAGGCAAAACATATTAATAATTATGACAGACAGTATTGAATATGTTTAAAGCAATAAATCGCACCAAACAGGGTTGATAAGAACTACGTAACCATAAGTACTTTAAAAAAATACAAGAAGTATAAATCTGTTCACTGAATTTATTCCTTATTTCTTGGCTTTATATGAATATTCAATCCTGATGTTGTCATAAGACATTACTAGAACTCATATTCATAATTTTGGTATTTTAATGTATCCATTTGGGGTTCTTCTGAATGTGGGGTTTTACGTAGAGTTTAAAAAAATATGGATATGAGACGTTTCTCAAATAATTGGTTCAAAAATTTTGTTGTGTTTTATTTTATTCAACAATTTTTTTAAAAATATTTTGGTTCCGTAAATAGGGTATAAATGGGTTGCATTTATCCATATTGCATGAATACCTTAGTTTAATTAAGTAGGAATATTAAATAAAACTAAAGAAACAGCAATGAAAACAGCGATATTCACCCCCGCAAATATTATAGCTTAATTAATCTAAGCATATGATAAGATGGTCGGCGGGTGCGGTCAGCAAAGATACACAAAATAAATAATTTATTTTTTCGGCTGACGTTTCGACTTGAATTCAGGCAGATGACTTAATCGAAGATTTAATCTTCCTCATGTATTATATTGATACGATTTTGGGTATTACAACATACAATGCAAATTTACAACCGCAATATTTTGAGTAAATACGTTATCGTTGGAGTATGAAGTGGATAGACACGTCTCAAAATAAAGATTTATATAAAAATGACTATAAGCAATAATTAATAAGATTGAGATTAGATATGGGAGACTAGGAAAGACAATAGAGCCTAAGATGGCCGATAATGAAAAGACCCAAAGGAAGCTCTCAGTCTAATTGGACGAGGTACCTTTGATGCCGAACCCAGTACCCACTGGAACCTGGGTCTTTACCCCAGTCCACTACCAGCAATGATCTAAACGAGCTCCCCTTTGAACCTTCCTCTAAAGCCATCTTCTACGTTCTCCTTCGTTTTAACATTCTTAAGCAGAGCCTTAAGGATTTTCTAGACCTCGCTTCCTTCGACCCGTTTCTTCTCCACCCCCGCGTTTTTTCGTTTTGTTTGAAACAATTTTCTTTTCTTCCCCCCGCTTTTTTTTTTCTTCTCTGTTTTATAAGGAGCGAGTTTAACTCAAGAAATCTAAAGTTTCCTTTCCTTCTTTTTACGAGACCTTTTTTTTTTCCTCTTTCATTCCGAGCAATGAAAGGAGTCGGGTTCATGGTTTCATGTACCCTCACAATACACTCGAGAAAGGAAGAGGGAAATAAGGTCAAGAAATTAATTAAGGAGTAATCTTAAAGCACACGAATAACCTCGCTATACCAACATGGTGAGATTGTGAGCATATCCTTACGGTTTAATAATATTCTTTCTCCAGAGAATTATTAATGCACTTTTAAAAATTGATTCCCGCCTTCCTAACTCAGAATAAAAGGATCACAGTTAAATAACACTTTCTGCCGAATTTAGGTTAAAATTGAGAATTACAAGCAAGAAACAATAATAATTTATACACTAACTTTATGCAATACTTTGGACAATTATTTTATTAATCTATTAAAAAATATTTTTAATAAACATAAGAAATAAAGGAAAATTTTCTATCTAAAAGTGAAACAGCATAAATGGTGTTTTGGCTAATTTATTGCCGTTTTAAGCGAGTTTAATGAAAATCTTCCCAAGATATGAGACAAAAGAATTTTATTGGCTGTTTTAAAAATAATTATTTTTGTATTTTTTCCCAATGATCAAAACGCCCGTAGGACTGATCCCCACCCTCGAGTAATTACAAAAAAAAAATCGAAATATTTTTAATACCACTAAATATATTTTTATTAAAACTAGAAAAAAAGATTCTGCCGCTGAAAAATGACGAAGCCTGCCGAAAAAAGAAAATAGAAAATATTCAGCTATCCTACCAGACGAAGTAGAACAAAAAAGAAGATGAAAAAAAAATTAATTTCATAGGACATGCCGGACGACCACAAAAAATTACTTTTTGTTAAGAAATCAAACTAACCATAATTTTAGGTTAAGGAGAAAAGATAAATAAAAAAAAATCAAATCAGGTAATAAAAATCGCAGAAACAAACTAGAGGTATACTAGAGTGAATAACTCTTTTTTTCTTTTCTTTCGACTTTTCATCGATATGCTGGAACTTTTCTGTTTAAATTATTATTCTAGTTATATATTATTATTTATTGATATATACTCTTATTTTTATTTTCATCCTTTATCTAGTAACTGTATTATTATTAATTCATTCCTTTGAATTTCTTGATTCTTTGTATTAGCGGCGTATAAAAATACTCTAAAATTTGATTAGATTCAAATTTTAATAAAACTTTTATAAGTTCAGTGTTCGTGATGGAATACAGGATACAAACATGAGATAACTGAAAAAAGTTTGTTGTTACATATTGTAAATTAATAATCAGGAATGATTAAGGGAAAAATAAAGCCAACAACATAAATAAATAAAACGTATTAATATTTATTAAATATATGATAATGAATTGATAAGTATGCTGAGTCATATAGTAACCCGATATGTTTGGGCAGCACTGTTAGACACGTATTCCTAATGCAAAGTATTTTGTTGATTTCACCTTATTAAGTCTAGATGCCTCTTAACAAGAGACAATAGGACAAAAATCTAGTGTAAAATATTTGAATCAATCTGAAAATAGCTAGTCCATCCTCCTCACCCTGTTAAGAATAGCAATGTACTAAGTAAGGCATTGAAAGCCTGTAGAAGATATGTTGGAGTGCTATAGTCGTCATAAGAATTGATTTTTTTAGTCGAGGATGAATCTCTCCTACTGTATCTTTATTTATAATGGAGTATCTTTTCTGTTGTAATTACCAGCGTAGTTCGTTTGACTCAACGAAAGCTTTTGATGTAGCTTTATTTATCGTCGTTAATTAATAAAATAAAGGAAAACAATAACAACAAAAAAAAATCATAAATAAATAAAAATAATATATCTACAATGACATAAAAGCGTGAAAGAAATATATTAATAAAAGTGATTTGTTAGAAATATAAATTTGTATTAAATGGCATTGTTAGTACATCGACCCAGGCCAAGCCAAACAATGGACTAAGATAACGTACAAGATCCGAAATTACTCAATTAATCATCCTGTTTCTGTTCAAGTTCATCGGAAACTATTCGGCCTAATCTTCTACCATTGTTACAGCGGCCCGGAATGGCCAACCAATGCCCTGGCTTCTGATTAGAATGCTGTAAGCAGCCACACTATTGGTTCGAATAGTCACTAAGAAGGATATTGGATTCCTCTTGCTATAACTTTAGCAAACTAATTGTCTCCTGGTGCCTTAATTATTTCAAGAATATTAACAATTCTACAGTGAAATTATATAATAGTAATTAAATGTTTACTTTGTAATTTAAGAGTTTAGCTTAAAGAGTAGTAGGCAGGAACGTGGTCTGATTTTATTAGATCGCATCACAAGTACTTCTTGTATCAGTCTTGAAATCTTATTTCAGTTCATAGTTTAATTTACTATCATCGTTGAAATGTTTTCGGATCATCCTCCATTTTATCCAAAATGACGTCCGATTAAAAGATTCATATAACCACCAAAATTCATATAAAGATCAGTATATTTATGAAAACAGCAAAATTAAATTTTACAATCAATATAAGCCAATTAAACAAGAGGAGGATGGTGAAATAATTAAGAATTGCGTCAGTGGTTTTTTTTTCCAGAACTGCAGTGTTGATATTTTTTTAAAGTTTGGCAATTAAGTCATAAGTAAACAAGGAATTCGATTGTAACGCTCCATTACTTTCAAAATGGCAGTATATCAATTGTTTCACTCACCATTTTATGGTCTTAATGTTATTTATGAAGATAGAGGAAGTATATAAAGTTCTTTGGAATCACTACATCAAAGGCTATCAAACAAGTAAAAATTAAATTAAATTCAAGTATATATATTTAAAATCCTTCGTAAAATCCGTAATGTTCCTTACTTCGTCACAAATAAAATCATCCATAGAAACTTTAATATTCCATATATAATCGATCTAGCCCAAACCCGAATCATTCTATTATAAACTTCCTAACCACCCACACTACAACAATTGGAACCGTGGTTCCAACCATACTTTCTCCAATCCTCGCGGCGCCTGAGAAGAAGATGGTCTCGAGACCTAATGTAACCTACACGCCTGTATCACACCATTATGATATTATATCAAACTACATTAGATGTATTTTTATGCAAATACAAGTTCTAAATGTGAATAAATAAATAAAAAAATATATAAAATTAAAATTGTTCTTAACATGTAGAGTTAAGTAAATGTTTTAAATTAGTATAGTGATATTTTAAGCTATACTATCTCCTTTTGCAAGAGGGATAGCAAACCAGCGTTTTATAAATTACTTTTATTTTATCTTCTCTTTTACTTTTCATTCTATTTTTTTCTATAATTCTTATAAAGAATAAAAAAAAAAAAGCAGATTTTTGGAAGCAGTGACATGCCCCAGCGAATTACGCCACTGCTCCCGCACCCCGTGTGCCAGAAATGGTAAGGTAGGGAAAAAAAATTCTAATATTGTTTTATTTTATATTTTAGTAGCCCTGAAGACCTATAAATCTGGACAGTATAATATTTTGGTGCTATTTTATGATAATCGTTGTCGTGGTGCTTTATTTTCATTTGTGTAATTTTGTTTAAAAGTAGGGATGCAAGGCTTGGAGAAAGAATATGATAAGGAATATGTACAAAATTGTTCAATAGAGCAGTTTGAAAATTTTGGCTTATCACAGTTTTGTCCCATGCTATTTAAATAATAAACGTACCTCAACCTGAGAACAAATGTAAATTTTAAATTAATTTTCTCATATAATGAAAACATATTTAGAATAGCTACGCTACAAAATACGCCGCAAGCAATACTCAGGTTTATTCAAGATAAGTTATGATTTGTAAGTTAATTATTCTGAGTGAATAATACTAAGTGAGTAATACTTGTTATACTAGTGAATAACACTACAACTGGGAACTTTCAGCCAATGAAGTAAATGCGATGTTTAGTTTTATGGTAAGAAAAACAAAACGTCTTATACAAATTAAAACTTCCTTAAAATATGTTGTATGCAAAAGAATTGTTCATTTATATCTAATATCATATATAAGACATCCTTTTTTCCAAAACCGATTTTCCAGTTTCCGGGAAGAACTGGAGAACAGTGCCGGTTACATCTGCTGCCCCTAAAGGAGAAATTGTGAGGGAGGGGGAGATTTAGTGCTGCTGGGGATTACAGCCCCCCACCAAATTAGCCAAGGGGGAGGTCTAATCCTTGAGGATCTTTTATGAACTTGGATATTGGGATTCATGGTAAGCGCGAGAAGGCTTTGCTTTAACCCTTTCTTTCTCCGTTTATCCGATTAATGCTGTCTCTAGAGGGATAAGGAGCTCCCAAAGTTTCAGTCAAAAACAAAGTGAAGGGATTTTAAAATTCCGGATAGCAATCCTTGATTTTTAAGAACTTTGTTGTAAGTTTAAAAATAACCATTTTTGGAAATAATTCTTATATAAACAGTTAACTAGAACATAGAATATAAACAACTTATGTCACTATATAAGACTCCAATACCTAATTATCCAAAGACTAAACTCTAATATTATCTCAAGATGAACCTAGGAGATTTTTTCCTAATCATTTTAATTGAAAAAAAATAGTAATAAATCTGTACCACAAGAACCCATGAAGAGTCAGGGATGCATTATTTTGTAAGGAAGTTCTGTAACTAGACCAACGGTTGGGCAAGGAGGTCATTTGGTCAAATTCAAGACCGCCTGATTTTTCTACAACTAAGAGTACTCATTTTATGAGGTTGGGTGGCCCCAGGATGGCTCCCAAATCTACAGGAATGACTCGCGGCTATAATAAAACATCAAATTGTTTCATTTTTTTCCTCTTTAATCTGTATTGACCTTGAGGGTGATTTTTCTAAGATGGAAAAGATATGTGTTGCATTATAAATAAACACACCTACAATGTCAAGCTCAATTCTCTGAATTAAATAAAAAGATCATGCTAAGAATAAAGTTTGTACTACATGATTTTTTTTTTCTTCAAAGAATATGTTTTTAGAAGAGAAAAATTACCTAAGGAACATTCAACCAAATGAAGAATATGAGATGTCTAGTTTCGTGGTAATGAAATTATTTGTTCTGTCAGAGGACTAGACCGTCCAGCGGTCAGTACGTGTGTGTTCAGACCACACGTGTACAACGAAACACATATGATGAACATATTTTTCAAAAATATACACAAGTGAAAAATAACTGGGAATTATAAAGGCCCTACAGAACGGCGCAGGCGGTATGAGATAGGTGTAAGAAATTTGTCTCCGAGAAGGTATTGCGCTATATATCAGGGCGGAGTAATCCCGCCACGGAAATAAATCTAGGGGAGCTGTCATATGGTACGCCCCCCCGAGGAATTAAACGTCTCATACTTGATTAGTCTGTTATCTTCGTCTCTTAGCGGATATTATTATATTCATAATATAAACAAGAATAATAATAATGTAGACATCAGTTGGAGTGATGAGAGTCTCTTAGAAGTAGGAAAATAAGGTTCAGCAATTTTTTATGAAAACCCAGCAGACTGAAGACGTATATAATGAGGGTGGGGAAATTAGTATAAGTCAGAAAGCAGCCGAAATGTTTACTTTCTGAGTAATAGATTATTAAGCTAAGCCTTGATAAAAATGATAACTTACTTAATCACAATTTTTGAATAATATAAAATCAAATAAAAGGAAAAATAAAATTTTATAACCGAACCCTAGATAATTAAACATTTACAAATATTAGAAAAAGAAAAAAATATATATAAAGAATAACAGAACCTTTATTTATTTTTTTTTTTATTTTCCAACTGTAATCCGTATATTCCTTCTTCTGCACTAAATAATCCACGCACATTGCCATAATTTTAGGCGCATCCTCTGAGATTGATTTTCAAAATTAATACTTATCCCTTACACATATTTTCCGATTCGTTTTCTTGGGGCTAATTGCTTTATGAATCTCTTTAGGAATGGTATTGTATGGAATAGGTATTGTGATTTAAGAGCTACGCAAAAATAAATTAGAACTAATACCTGAAATGTTTTTCACATTGATGGGTCAAAGAGATCCCGAGTTTGAATATATCAGGATATTAAACATAGGTTCAAATTATCGCTCACCTGAGTAGTACTGCTTTGTCAATATTGAGACAGAAAGGTATTTAAAATCTGGTGATGAAAATCCTGAAGGTGTGTGTGCATTTCAATAATAAATTTCACAATTTGATCCTATCCTTACCATCTGAGAATCAATAAGGAGCAGATAATAAAGACTAAAGAACTGAAGATAAATTCAGTTCGCTGTTATGTAATCTGATTAAATCGATATCGATTTCAAAATGCTTCAAGATGGAAATAAAAATGTTGGGATACCTAACATGTGGGCTTGTAAGCCTTGGCGAAGGGAAAAGACGCATAATGAACCGTAAAAGTTTCCGAACGAGAAGTTATACCTTGTACATACAAACAAGAGTAGTCGTATTTCGCATGGGCACAGCTCCGACAGCGGAAATTATCACAGAGATGTCTGTTAACAAACCACAGCCCAAATCGTAACGTATGTTAATGACGGACTATTAAGCACAAATCAGAAAGGCGTACAATCGAGGAGGCGTTGTACAACAAGGCGACTCTCGGACACTTTTATCTTCACGTTTCCTTCTCGCCGAACCGACAGCCATTTAAATATCGAATTAAAGATGTGCGTGGGCCCTTGTTTAGGGGAATTACCTTAATAGAGTGGCGTGAGTCACGGATACGGCTGTGAACTCGCAGGTGCTGGGAGGAGCGGCGAATCCGTCCCAAGATAATTAGCTCTAACGCTTCCTTATCAAGCTGTCTCCGCGTTAGTTACGCTTATCTTGCCCAGGATGAGTCCCCTTTTCACACACTCAAAGATCAATAGCCCGGGGCAAGATAGAGGTGTTGCATTTCATCTGGAACGGTGTATTTGATCTCGTAGGGTACACAAAGGGAGTCATACTATCAGCAATTCTATGGGGAAATTTTCTTAGCCATTATATCTCTAAATCTGGCCAATAAAATAGAGACGTTTTGGTTTCAGTTAGGTTATTACAAGATAAAAAATTGAAAAAATACAACCCAAAGTATCCTAACCACGAAAGTATGCTATTGATTATGCACTAAAGGACGATTCAGAGTTTTGATGAATACAAATAATAAATTAATTCACCGTGTGTAATATATAAAAGGAAGGTCCGCGTGCTGTCCAAAGAATTCAAATAGTAATTAAACTATTTATTATGAGCTAACGTTTCGGCCCCACTTTACAGGGCTTCATCAAGGTTAAAAAAGATACAAACAAATAAAATATTGTAACGAAGTAAAATAATAGATAAAATAAAATAAATGTAAACTAAGGTGTGAATAAATATGATATAAAATATGCATATTTAAATAGTTTTATTTTTTAAAATTTATTTTGTTTATTTTTATCTAAATTTTCAGATATTTAAAATAATATTTATCCACACCTAGTTTACATTTATTTCATGTTAACTGTTCTTTACTCTGTTACAATATTTTATTTGTTTGTATCTTTTTTTTTTAGCCTTGATGAAGCCCTGTAAAGTGGGGCGAAACGTTGGCTCATAATAAATAGTTTATTACTATTTGAATTATTTTGACCGCACTCGGACCTTCCTTTTATATATTACACACGGTGTAATAATTAATAAATAATTAATTTATTATTTATGCTTATCAAAACTCTGAATCGTTCTTAAGTACATAATCAATGGCATACTTTCGTGCTTAGGATACCTTGGGTTGTATTTTTTAAATTTTCCTTCTTAAAATAACCTAACCGAAACCATAACGTCTCTCTTTTTTTGGCTTGATTTAATATAATGTCAAAGAAAAATTTTAGTATTACCAAACCCGAATGAATGTTTACTTATTATAATGCAATGCTTGTTCTTATGTTATTTATATATGTTGGTAATCAAGATCCATAATGTTTCAATTGAAGGGGGAGGTTAACCCAATCTATGGGAGGTTAACGACCACCCATGGATAGAGGGAGAAGGAAGAAGATATCATGGCTAGCGTGCCAATGACCACTACTAGTTAGGGAGTAGCAGTTAGTGTTAGCAGTTGGCAGATCCCACAGCACCCCACTGCAATAGTGAGCAGTTGGATTAAGGTGTCACAGCCCAGGAGATTTGTGCGAGGGAACCAATCACCTGTCGGCACGATACAGTGGAGAAGGGGCCTATAGATTGAGTCAACACTATAAGAAAACAGGCGGTCTCTTCTCATGGAGTTCTAGGATATCGCCAAATTTGATGAACTGCAACCATGTCATCTATCGACTTTGAATAAACAAATTGTGCCAATGTTCGGTTAAAAATATTCGATATACCCGGAGACATAAACGAGGTTCTGGATAATGGAAGGCATGACAGGAACAGTTGTCCGGAATTTCCTGGTAGGAAAAATGTAACTACGAATATTTCGAGGGGATATCATCGGAACAACTTGGAAGGTTTGAACTTAAGACGAGTAATGATGGAAAGCTGTCGGTACAAGTTTGCTGATAAAGGTGCCAGGTAGACTCACTCATCTGTGTTGGTTTGATGTTGCTATATTAAAATTTTGGAGTACTGTACAAATACTTGAAGTACCGTTACATTTCATCGGGACAATGTAAACATTAAAACTAATTAAATAAACACATAATAATGTGGATTAGATATTTAGGGCCGGTTGCACCAATCTCCGGTTAAACTAAGATATGAATAAGAGTTTAGTAAAACTCTGGTAACATAGCGACCTGTTTCTGGTCTAAAACTGGGTTAACCTGGTTACTAAGGCAACCTAAAACTGAGATAATTGTTAGTAGATCGCGCTAGTGTTCTCGAAAATTTAAATATAATATTGGAAACTTCATAATTATTACGTTTTTCTGTTTCCTCTTTTTATTACTTACGCACAGCTAAGGTAAGATTATAGTTATCATAAAAATATAGCAATTTTTAATCAGTGATTCATAATTTATTACAACAAATAAATAAATCATTATTCCACTAAGTAACTTATTCTTTGAAATTTTTGTTGTCTGCCAAATCGTTCATCTCCATGGATTCCGTTTCACTGTATTTGGAAAGAAACGGAATAATACAATACATCTTGGCTAGATAACAGATCCAACTTATGAAACAATAGAAGGTTAAAATAATAAACGTAGATTTGCTCTGAATCTCAGTTAAGCTGGCTATTATTGACCGGTAATCTTTCCAGATTTAAAGATTAACTTTTCTGGTTTACCTGAGATTTCAAAAATCGTAGTTTAAACTGTGATGGTGCGACCGGCCCTATCAAAGTAAAATTAAAATTTAAGTTGGTATTTTGATAGTATTTTAAAGTTTCTATTTTGAATATTGGATTATTCTTACCGCGAAACCTTGAGTATTTTTAAGTAACGGAAAAAAGTTCACTATTCTACTTTTCGAGAGTTGAGGCATCGACTACTGCTTTCAGTCAAATTCATTTATAACTAATTTCAATCTAGCTCGATAATATTAGATTATTTTAATATTTTTGGTTTAAAAATCTAAGACACTTTATATCCCGAATAAGCAGTAACGTTTTATCTAATGTCAGTAAAATTATAAATTTCAAAGAGATATAATCTAGAATTTCATTCGAAGCGGACTTTTAATTCCCTTTTTATATTCACAGGACGATATTTGACGAGCCTGAAATATTCATAATGACATACACGATGGTTGGTAATTTTAGAATAAAACAAACACATACAACGATTCAGCGGGAACTCAGCCTTTTTTTTTAAGTTGACACATATATGAAATTCACTGAATTTAATAAATTAAGATAAAAAAAATTAACATCATTATATCGACTGGAAAATAAGGTTTAACAGGTAAAATCAGTAGGAAAGCTTTTAGGAATACTTACCTCACCAATGTGTGTCAAAAATGACTTAAATCTAATGAAACATTTCAGAGACGGAGCGCTAGCAGACGTGTGAGAAGTAATTAACTTTCTGATAAGATACAGGAACTATGAACAGCTTTGGTGGAGACATGGAGGGAGAACACGCAAAATGTGGTGAGCTCTATCAGAAGTATGGCTGGAATCTGTCAAGCAGGGGAATGTAATATACTGATACAGAATACTTATATTAATTACAATTTGGAGAAATGATTTTTTTTTAAAATTCCAAGTCAACAAAACAAAGAGCGATGTAGACAAAGACACAGAACTAGATTTCTATGCGCAATCAACATTGAATTTAGTGCCCATTTATCAAAATTAGGAAATTAGTGGGCTTTGCCAGGATGGGAACTACGTATCCTGTTCCAATTATCTAATCCATAAAATTAAATATTACCAATTCACTTTCAACAAAGTTACCAAAGAATATGTTAACGTAAAGTAATTATGGCTTAATAATTGCCTTTGTTTAGTAACACTGTGTATATACCTTCGGGTAAAACAAGGATTTAAAACATCTATATCCTCTATTATACTAGTAACTATTTTCTACGAAATACTCTTACGAATACACTGAATACACATCTTATTATATAAATGTTTATCTCAAAATTTTTAGTAAAAACACTTAACGCTTGGTATTTAAGGAAGATTATTCAAAATAATTAAGACATTATAATCGACACTTCAAGCATTGAATTCAGCACAGTAAGTATGGGTAGACCCCAGATGGACAAAGTCCATTGAAAACAAAATAGCCTTGAACTCAGTACAACAGTACTTTGTCCCAGAGGGAGGAACAGAAATAATATTAGAAAAAATATAAGACCTTCAAAAGCCACCAAATACTTTATAAGAAAAGTAAAATTGTATGCTACATGACCCATTTACTATAAATAGTCAAAATTTAACCACTAACTAAACTACACCATATTTTAAACCTCTTTTCGGCTTATTTCTATATAATCAGTTTAATTTATTTTAATTTTTTTTTAATCAAGAAATAGAGCAAATTTTCTTATAGCTTTATTGAGATATGTCTTTTTTGTATAATAGCATTCTAAACGCTTTCTAGGGCAGCGATGGCTGCTTTTCCCTTTTATGGTTCAGATGCGATTCATTCACAGCATAGTTCTACACGCTTTTGTAATTTATTAGGCTGATCGAATTCCTGGGAACGTCTCAAAATAGTCCTATCATGACAGTTCCTTCCCAACCTTCAAATAAAATATCATTTAAAAAACCATCTCACTGATATCCATCAGTTTTGGATTAGTTGAAAATCAGATCTTGAAGAATTGTCAAAGGAAGCTCTAGGTGATGTGTTTTACATACTGGATATCTAAGATGTCTAAGTTTTAGTAGTAGATGTCTAAGTTTTAAATAATATGTCATAAAAATCTGTATCTTGGGTATAAATAAAGTATATCCTACAATGTTCTACGGTCGTATTATAAAAACCTCTACAAGTGTCTTCTTTTTAAGCACTCATGGGGACTTAAAATTCAAGTAAATAAATCAAACTATGATAACTAAAACTAAATTAACTAAAAAACGTATTACAAGAAAATTACAGCGTTTAATAATACTTTTAAGTATAATCACTCCAAACATACAAGCAAAGGCTCGTTTCTAATATTTAATCTACTCCGGCGATGAAGATACTTCTTCCAAGAATGCTTAATACATAATAATGCGGTATTATGTTTACAATGGCGAACCGAAAAGGAACCTCTTCCACAATGGCCTCAGCTAAGAGGATTGGTATTTTCCAGAGTGCTCTTCCTCATCTAAATTGGTCTCAGAGATCAGCATCCGAAAGGGGGGAGTGTAGCTGAACGCAATATGTTTCAGAATATTGTGCTACATGGATTCCTCACATTTAGAAGACCTACAACATATTCTATCAAATTGTGAAAAGGCTTACGATTTTAACAAGCCCTTTTGTAAATATTGATGTAGACATTATTAAAATATGAATTCTAAAGTACAACTAAAGAAATGTGTATAAAATATGTACTCTCATCATTAAAAAAATAAGAGTTTGTAAGGCCATAATTATTATAATAAATTAATAATTTTTTTTCCATGAGTCGAAAATATTTATATAAAATATAATAAGAAGATGGCCACGGGACCTTCCAATTTAAATTAATTCTTTTAAAGGACCACCAATGAGTGGTTCCTTCCTAAGATTTTCAAGTGTTAGAACCAATTTACTTATTGTATTTATTATTTTGTACAGTAGTAAATTGCATTAAAAATATATATAATTGAATTTTAACATGGTTTTCTTAATTCTTTGCAATGCCAAATATGTGAAATCACAAATTAAAAATACATGAAGATCAATTTACGTGCATGGAAATTTTAAAAAAATTGTTATCTGTATCTGTACTCAATTTAATCGAAATTTTCTGATACGTCACTTAATCATTTTAAAGACAATATGTAAGCTATGCAAAAGAGAAGAAGGGACGTACCGAGGACTTAAAAAACTTTAGTTGCCAAAGATTTAGATGAACCTTATTTGTACAAAAATCTTTTTTTAAAAAGGGAATAACAAAATTTTGTAGTTATTTTACAATAGTCATTTTGACAAGAGATACTCGGTCATATAGCATTGTATCAAAATTTTATTGTGAATTTAATGGGCCGGGTTTATAGATTTAACTTAAAGATTTTTTAGAAAATTTATATTTTTAAAGGATAACATTGAGATAAAATTAGGGTTTAGAGGTTTATCAATGGATAGATTGTTCTCGGAAATCAACAACCGGAAGGAGGATGTGTAGCTGTGTTAGTTATACAATGAAATGATACAGACATGGCATTGTATATCTAACATCAAATTTACTTGTTGTATATTTTTTTAATACAGTAGTAAATATCAATAAATAAATTTTGAAAAAAAAAAATATTATAAATTAATCTTGGTTGGTAATAATGGTAAATGTTATTGATTAACAAAAATTTTAACATTGTAAAACTTTTCATATTTTCAGTTATTACGTTTTACGACTGATTGCCTGTGTTTTGGGGAGGTTTAGGTGTAACATAGTGAAAAAAGGTGGTTTGCTAAATATTTGGGTGGAAATTAGGGAAAAAAGCTTTTTGGGAGAATTAGAATACCTTGTGACAAAATGCCAGCACACAAAATCAATATGGTAGTTTCAGGATTAGTAATAAATGATATAGGGTTTCAATATCGTAAATATATCACCCTTTTACAAATATTTAAGACAATAAAAAATAAAACGATTTTTTCTACCATCTCTATCATATAGTAATATCAAATATATATATTATTACAAAATTTATGATATGATCTATATAAATAATACAAATAAATACGCAAAAATGTTTTAAGTTAAAATAGGGTTTTTTTTTTATTAGACTAAAGAAGATGAAACCCCACCCGCCTTCAAACCTAATCCATTAAAGCCTCTAAAATCATTTAATTAAATAAATGTAACATAAAATATGGAGAAAAAATAAAAGGTGAGACACAACTTTTCGCAGTTTTGAAATCCGTATTAGGAACTTAAAAACAAGCTGTTTCTGGTTCGTTTGAACTATATTCATTCCAAGCAGTTTCTACAATCTGAACACGTGTTTCAGCTCAATGATATGAGCAACAACCTATGAAGGGTCAGAGCTGCAGTATTTCGTAAGAAAGTACTGTTACTAGACCAACGGTTGTGCAAGGAGGTGATTTGATTGACAATTTTTATTGGTTTACGAACAATAATTTATTAGTATAAAGCAACAAATAACAAATAAGTTAGTATAACAAATAAGTTCCGAAAATACATTTTTATCTAATGCAGAAAAATACCCAATATATAGGCTCGGTGTTAAATTAAGGTATGCATCAATGTATCTTATATGTTTTTTAGAATTAGAATTGAATTGAATTCATTTGTTAAAGATTTACAATCATGCATAAATCATACATGTATAAATAACTGTTTCACCCACATGAGTCTAGTTTATCATAACTGTACGTTGACTCATTGTAAAAATAATAACTGTAAATAATAATACTTCAATATATTTTATAATTTAATTAATTTATACCTACATCATTAATTGAAACCATAATAAAAAAAAATACCGTGATAAAAAGAAAAAATAATTAATTGAACTGGCCAATAATTATCCCTAATCGTAACACTTGGTGTGGACCATTGGACACACAGCTTAAGGAATCCAGTGAACTGGATGCTGACATTATGAACCAGTAAATCTTGTTTTTTCTATGTTATTGATTCGAAGTATGTATATATGTTTACATTTACAGAATTGGAAGGGATACTAATAGAATGGAAGTTATCACTCTAACTTGAGTTGATGAAATTGAACATTAGTTATCGAATCTGTTACGTTCAGGTTATGAAATATAGTGCACTTACTGCATTCCCTTCAAACCGCTAAAATAATACGAATATACTAGTAAACCACGGAGGTTATTAAGAAGGGAAAAGATTGCATGTGCAAGGGCTATTAAGCCGAACCCACATCTTCGGCAGTAATTCAAAGCAACGTAGCCTAGTTGGATTTCGTGAACATTTATCATACATTTCCCTTGTTCTTCACAGAGGGTAAGAACAGGCCGATTTGAATTTGTGATTAAATTAAATAGAAATAATGATTCCGTGCTATTTTTATGCAATTCATAAAATAAGCTTAACCGAGTTACGAGAAACGCACTGGTCGAATTAGTGTGCATTTCGATAAGAGCACTGCACCGCTAACGAGAACTAACGATCCAGTACATGGCTGAATTGCATGAGAAAATATTATATGACTCTGATATAGATATTAAAAAATCATAAATCTTAGAAAGGAACTAAAGTAAACAAAAATTAAATGGAACACTGGTCAAATGCAGGTTATCCAAGGACTTTTTTGTGCATTTAGATGGAATTTGAATTTTATAGACATTTGAAAAGTGAAAATATAAATATATTACAATGTAGTAGAAATTCAATTACCTCGTATTTCAAAACAAACATATCAAATAGAATTTTCGAAATTTTGATGTGATTTTAGCGGGGTCGAAACAGTTGTTTGGGGCCTATCAGTGCATTGATTACTTCTTTGTTAATTGCTAATGACATATATATTTTTGAGGTTCAGTCAATAATAAAAAACTATATTGTGGCGACGTTTCCACTAGTGATCAAAATCACACCTCTTTATCAAGTAATAAATACAATTAAATAAACTATACCAAACATTAATTATAACTTATTATTATACCGAAAAAATTAATAAATCAAATCATAAACAATTTCTTATCAACAAATACTCATCACTCATTCTTCCTGATACGTCTGTAATAAATAATTATACACGTTAAACATACCCATTGTGTGATGTGCATCTTTAACTTAATCCGTAATCGATCGCCTATGCTTCCCTAGTTCTGTTAATATTTTTCACGTGAGAAAAATCCTCATATCTTGCATATTTTTATAGTATCCTCAGTCGCGCTTGAAATAGTGTCTCATGAGAACGGTATATTGTTAAGGAAACAGGGCTGGACACTTACTCAGAGCTGCTAGATTGAAGAGGGGGGGGGCGAGGTATAGAAGGAAGAAACTGTGAACTACAGATTCCTGGAAGATGAGAACCACAGTCTCCCTCTAGCAGCTCCCGGATCCGAACGAACAACGATTTACGTGACAAAAATTCTCAGGCTGCGACCAATGACGGGTTAAAGTCCTGACCTGGCACCTGTGCTACATCACGTTACAATGTACTGGTTGGATTATTATGAGTGGACTGCATGTATATAAGAAATTTAATTGAAATAAAAAGGAATCTATTGAACAATTTACATGGTTGTTGAGATTGGACAAGAAAAAACATTTTTGGAATCTATAGAATAATTCACAAGATTATAAAGGCGTGGCCAAGAGAAAACCGGATTAGATTAGATTAATACATTTTGAATAGAAGATTACAGATATTGATGAGCTGATATAATTGTATGAAGATCATGTCCAGTTGGGCAAGGAAGAAAATTTGGACTAAACTCACTCAGGCGCCATTCCCTAGCCTGGGAACCACCGCGTGCATATCAGCGCGTGATAACGTGGAATTCAATACTAATACTGAAATGACGATGTAGGAGTTTCACCATTCACCTAATTATACTAAAAGGGTACCGCCATGTTTTTACAAGCACGAAAAAGGATTCCATCCGCTAAAAAAGTTCGGAAACTATCCAGAGGAGATAATAAAAACTATGTCAGTCTTTTAAAAGTTGTTTACAACTTGAAAACCACCTAGTTTGATTATTTTACCGCTTTCCCTAGGATATTCACTTAGAAATACATATTTCCCCTTTAATATAAAGACGACATTAAGAAAAGCACTGAAAATTGGCAACATATCAAAGCATTTTCCACTTGATAAGCTCAGAACGTTTCTATGTTCTGGTACATTTAACGATTCTCCAAAACAAACAAAACATTGAAATAAATATTCTGTACTGCGATTGGTGAAAACAGACTTCTACCGGAATACTAAGCAGCCAGCTTCTGGGGAGAGACTTTGGATTAACGGAAGTTGCTTCCTGTAGGATAATACCGGGTATACGGGAGCACGTGTACGCGAGGATACCCACGTCAGGACGAACTTCCGTTTACGAAAGAATAGACGAAGTATATATCCGGTCAACAATGTCTGCCTCAGGAATTGAAAATGAAAAATTTAAATCGGAACATTAAAAAGCTTTTCAGATACAACTAAAGCACTACTAGGTAAAGACCTTACATTGAGGATAAGGTATATGAATGTTATTTAGAATGGAGTTAATTTCGGGACTGGAAAATAATCTTGAATCTACATAATCGTAGTTGTAAGTAAGTCTCACCTTCAGATGAGACTTTAATTGGAGATCAACCTGGCGTAATATGCGAAAGGTATAAGAGAGGACGTGGTATAGGGGCAGGTTGAGGTGAGGGTACAGAATGTTGTGGGTTCAGTCAAAATTCATTTCGCGGAGACCCCCAGAAATAGATCTTGATATACCCACTCTGTAGATGAATAGGCCATCAGAGGATGGCTTAAGAAAAAAATTATAATAATAAATAAAGATACAGTAATAACTAAAATAGCCTAAAAAATATTATCAACATCCCCAGACGGCTAAGCCATAAAAAAAAACACGAATTGACCTTCTACGGTACTGTTGTATAATAACATTTTATTGAATATTATACATAGATAATTCACTCCTTTTTATCCCTTTTCCAGAGAAACAAACAGTGGACATTAGGACTCGGAGTGTATAAAACTGTACAAGATATTTTTTCAACAGATAAAAGCGTCCTACAGGAGGTGATTCGTTGGCCATTAGAAGTACAAGGGAGTTGTAACAGGGCGTGGAAGTCATTTGGGAACTGTCAGGGAGGTAACGTAGAGGAGACACCCGCGGCACAACTTTTGTCACTTGCTCACAACTTGCTCCCATTAGGTTTCTACAACTTTTCATTCCGGCTTATTAGCATTTCCCAGGCCTCTAGTTTCACAGTTGTCCCTGGAAATTGGTCCACACGTCCCTCAGGAGGCTTTTTGTCCTTACAACAAAACTTTCGAGGTATAATCAACCCTGAATGAAAAGGTTGGTATCAAGTAACAGTACACTCAGAGCGTAGTATCACGTAAACAAAACCATTAAGAGCATTTCGATTTTCCAACTTAATTAAATAAAAAAGAACAGGCCATAAAATATAAAAATGTTTTTAAATAAAAACTATATTAATTTATTATCAAAATATTGTTTAAGATATTAGAAGGATTATAAGCTACGTACTTATTGAGTATTGTATTTAAAATTGGGCGCATTTTATTTCGGATAACAGATATGTTCGAACATTGGTTTTGTTTCACCCGAGTAAACAATTAATTTGGAAATTTTGTATTTAATCATATATAATTTATTGAAACAATTAAATTATTTAGTAAAAATAATTCCGGAATGAAAATTTATTACCTGTTAAACAAATAATGAATAAAAAAAATAAACTAAACCACATTTCCGTTATTCTCGATGACCAATAACCAAATTTTTTCTTAATTTCCAGTTCTTATCGTACTTTTGCACTAAGTATTCAATAAAATATTTAAAAATTATAATAATTTACTGAGAAATATATAAAATATTGATTACAGAAAAAAAAGAGAACAAAAGAATAAAATTATATAAGTAACAAATAATACATATTTTGAAAAATTAACGGAAGATTAGCTACAATTGAATATTGTTTTCTTTTAATAAAACCCATATAGAGAAATTTATTTTAGTAAAAGCCTGCAGAAATTCTTTATCTGCTCGAAAATTTGGCTTTGACCTAAGCTAAGTACCTATTCCATATATTTATAATGCACTATGAACCTATTGAAGCTACATGTAGGTATAAATATACCGACTAATAATTAAAAATAGAAAATCATAAAAACATAACACAGTGCAATCTTGGTAATCCGAAGTTCGGTACAGCGAACGCTCCAGTAATTGGGACTGGCGTTAAAAAAAGAAATTGGTTTTTTAAAAAGTTTATTTGGTTTCAAATAAAAGTGCACCTGGGTAAAGAAAATTTTTAACTTCCCCGATCAATAGGCAAGTTATTGTATTCACCGTGAAAATAAAAAATGGAAATTTTTACAGTTTTGATATCCAGTAATCTAATTCCTATGACAGTGTTTATAATATATTTTGTTGAAATTAGAAATACATAATGTCTATGGTCTAAATCATTTGATTATGTAAAACTATTTTTTAATTTTTATTTATACTTTTATCACTTATAAATGAACAATTTTATAATTTTAACAAATTAAATCATCACTTAATATTACCAGTGACGTAAAAAAAAACCTAAGTATAGCTGCCCAAAAGATGGCTAGTGACCAGAGAGGTAATGAAACCCGGCGAAAAATAAAAAACGACTTTTTTATAAAGGTTTAAAATTCTAAACTGTCAAATATACAAAAATAAATAAAAATAGTTATTTATAATCTTAAAAACTTTCTTGAGACTGGTTAATGTTGTTTAAATAAATAATTTAATTTTTATCCATTATAATCTCAACACTTTTTATTTTATTTACATGTCTGACGTTTCGGCCATTTCGGCCATCCTCAGGGACAATGTTAATACAATTTTTGAACTAAATGATTTTAAAACAACTTCAGGCTATTCTGCCCATGTTAAGTAAACATTTTCTAGTAAATTTTCACATTAAAACAAAAATTAAAATTCATTTATCACAGTCACTTATTTGTGATACATTTTTTAAACAAATAAGTGACTATGATAAATGAATTTTAATTTTTATTTAATGTGAAAATTTACTAGAAATTTTTTATTTAACATGGGCAGAAGTTATTTTAAAATCATTTAGTTCAAAAATTGTATTAACATTGTCCCTGAGGAAAGCCGAATTGGCCGAAACGTCTGACTTGTAAATAAAATAAAATGTGTTGAGACTATAATGGATAAAATTTAAATTATTTACTTAAACAAAAATAGTTATGTATATTCGCACTGTTGATTTTTTCTTACAGTTTCTTTAATCCAATTTTTTCAGTAATCCGAACACCCCTCTGCAACAATTAATTCGGATTACTCTTACAATTAATACGGAGATTTCACTAAATTAGGAAAAATAGAAAAGAAAAAATTCCCAAAAAGATTCATTAAATTGAATTATGAGAATCTTTTTAAATATAATCTATAGTAATATAGTAATTTTGCAATGGATTGATAGATTAATATATTTCGAACGGTAGCAACATAACACCCAGTACTAATGTTCCCATTACTATGGGATACCATTAAGGTTAATGGTTTAATAAAGGTACAGTACGTACCGCATTACGTGATCATAGACACCTGCAGACAGAACAGTATGGTAGCGGTGATGACCCCAGACAGGTGCTATCGGCAGGCACTAACCCAATCAAGTAGGGTACCGGCCCCTTCGCTAATGACTCCAATTAAAACACTTAATGGCCTTCGACACAATTACTTTAGTATCACAAGATCGTGAGGGGTCGAAGACTTTACGCATTTATTCCAGTAATAACGAAATGGTGCAATATAACACTGAACTGCAGTAAAAAATTGAGGGTTGAGCAGTAATAAGGTGATAGCTGCATTATTGGTAGATTTTTGGTCAGACCATACTCATTAAAAAAAAAAAAAAATCACTTTCTTAAGATACTAAAAGTGAGTAGCTCCTTTAGTCCAATATGTTCTGCCGAGGGGAGCAACTCCACTTGACTTAATGTTGAAAGAAGGATGTAGCCCCTCGTCTAGAAATGCGTCGGAGCAGTAACATCTTTGTCCTTATCCATTATCAATATTCATTAATCTGAGAATTCATCAGCAACATAATCTATATACTTTTCGTTCCTTTATAATATTGTATTTTATTGCCTAACAGTACATCTAATATTTTACTAATAATTACGAAGTTCTATCAATATTTGTAAGTGCCTCGAATTTTGTGTATTATGCATACAGTTTCGATAAAATAAGGAAGTAGCTTCAATCTTTTAAGCTCCTCCAATCCGAAGAGAAGAAAGCGAGTTCCAGATGACTCAGTATGATTTCTCAATGTTAATAAGTTCGTTTAAGGAAGAAAAAAATGAGTTATGTCGCAAAAAATATCAAGTGTTATGGACGAGTAATTAACATCTTCGACATTTGTCTGTTATTAAAAGATTAAGTCCTGAGAATAATAATTTTTGATCAGCTGGTATTGCTGATTCTTGGGTTAATAATGATTTTTTAAATAAACAAAATTATTGATTAAATCATGTGCAATGTATTTCTTTATTATATAAATAAAAACTACTTAACAATGAACTGATAGTGAATCAGATAAAAAACGAAAATTCGTGGAAAATTAAATTTTAAGGTTTTTTTTTTTGGTTTTTTTTTTTTATTAAAATCATTTGTCTCTTTCGAAAATGATTTTTTTTAAATCTCTTGATTTCATTAGATAAGTAAAAACTTGGTATGGCCAAATTAAGTTATTTACAAAAAAATATTCAAAGTACCTAGTTTAATGTCGTTGGTACGGTTTTAAAGCTCATTAATAGTTAAGATTAATCCCTCCAGGAGAAAGTCCACGCTCTGTAAATCCCATAACATAATCCACTATATTTCTTACTAACATAATTATTCATATTAAGTACACTATTAAATTCAATAAAAGTTTAATTTTCCACGAAACCGTTAAAAATTGATTTTTTTCTTATAACAATGAAAGGTGTTGAATCGACTTCGGGAATTTCATGGATTTAATCTGGAACATCCGGTGGAGAAAATCTATTTTAATTGCAAGTAATAGTAAATTCCCTGGGGCTATAAATAATCGGAAACAACCCATTTAAAGATACAACCGGAGAAAATAAGACAGAAGATAATAAAGAACAATAGAGAAAGGAAGAGTTAAGTAGCGCGTTGGAAAGGGGAGGAGGAAAGAGGGGGGGAGTTGCTTCCAGCTAAAAACGTATTTTACGCTAGTTACGCCGACCCGCTCCGTATCCCATTCTCTAAATCACCCCGCGGGCAGATATTCCTTCCCTTATAACTATTTTTATCTCTCCTTTCTTCCTTTTTCCTGTACCTTCTAAGTGTTCTTTATCGTCCCTTCTGGGCCACTTAAAGGAAAAGGAAACGTGCCGTTTTGAACTACAGCCCCTCCTTAACGAACTTGTATAAAAACGTAAATGTATCCGGGGAAAAATCAGAATTTGTATCTTATCAGCCCTTTATCCTTTATTCAAATTCTTTTTCGTGAGGAAAAGATGGCAAGGGAAGGGGGAGGGGGCGAGGGAGTTAAGGGAAGAGGTGCGATCAGGACAGATCAGTAATAAGTTGTAATTATTTTATTGTGTCAACATTTAGGCTTGAAGTACAAACAATATATCAACCATGTTAGTAGATTATAATTTTTTTTGTTTTTATTAATTTAGTGTTTTAAGTATTCTATAGATCTTACCGTAGGTTGTTGCTCAGTGACATGCCCATTAGCTTTGAGACAGTGTATGAACAACCCATTTGAGAAAGCGATCTCTGTCTACGGTAATTTCTTTGGAATACGTCCAACGCAAAAATAAATTAACACATTTTTTCTCACTATTTAAACAAAGTAGAGGTATATGCGAATCGTATATTCTGCTTGTCTTTTTGTACATTTTTCATGCTATCTTTACCATATTTGTTTTGTTATACTGTTTTACTTTAACAAATTTGTTATAATTATTCTACTCGGCTCTGAACAAGGACTGAAATTCAGGCCGAGACTTTGGCATAGTAAAATAAATACCTCTTCCTCTGACCATATTTTCCTCATTTTAATCACGGTCAGTTTTAAACATCATCCCAAATTCTTTTTCATTTATTTTTGTAATATGATTTTAACGTAAAAATAAAAAGGGATCCATACCAACATTAAAGTCCACTATCAACAATTTTAAGTTGCTTTCCTGGTCTCTTGAAAGGTACTCTATAAATAAAAAAAAAAGTAATATGTTATAGTCGTCTAGCTAATTGGAAGTTAACCACATCTTCTTTTCCTACACTTCATAATTTGAAGTCAGAACAACCCTATCCTTCATAATCTTGGTTGATTTTTAAAAATTTTTTTATATAACTAATTGTTTTTTTTTTTTAAGTTCGTCCTACTTGCTATTAGTACATATTTTCAATGTAAGCTTTCCTCTTATCACGCTATTTATGGTGTGGGACGGAAAGTTTAGGTTCCTCTTATTATTTTTGGTGATTATTTTAAAATTATGAGAGATTTTCGTCGCACATTGGTCAATAAGTGTTAAAAGTGAATATTTTAAAGGCACAGTAATAATGATAAACACAATATTTGTGACTAATATTTATCAGAATAGTATTATAGATATGTGTAACTTAGCTAGTTTCGAAAATTTTAAAAGTTGATTTTTATTGCCTTCTGTAAAAGGCACTTTTATTAATTTATAATTATTAAGAAAATTATTATACCATTAGGTTTATAGAAAAAAAAAATAGAAATAAATTGATTAAAACAAATAACTGATGAGATAAACGAACAGAAACGGATGAAAGAGAATTGATACAGGATCCGTTGCAAACAGAAGCTAATTAGATGAAGTTTACAGGCAGGGACAGAACGAGGCAAACAAATTGCTGAAACGTCAACTCAAAACCACGCCCCCCTACAATCGACAAAGGCCATTGGCGACTTAAACTGATTGCTATTTACATGACAAAGGTTCCCATTGGCTTCATCAACTCGCTCTCCTATTGGTCTATCAATATTCCAGGCGACACCCACAGGAACCAGGAACTGCCTGGTGGCTTTTGTTCAGTCAGTGGAACGGGTACAGGTTGGACAAAGTGTGATTGCCTTCTCCTACGAGTAACATCCTGTATAGCCTTTGAATCGGAATCTTCATCCATTATAATTCTTCCCTGCCACTATAAAAGCATGAGGAACTGTAATAATATTGATACATCAACATGCCATTTATTTATACTGATTGTTAATAAGTACAAAGACGGACTATGACGCCTATAACATTATTTAGCACACAATAAAAAGTGGGCAGCAGAAATAATCCGCAATCAATACTGGAACCATAAAATATGTCCTCGAAAGGTGTCAATTATGACAATAATTTTTTTTACTATTATTATTGTTTATAATAATATTACATTGTATGAGTAATACTAATATAATATACATGTAATCCAGTAATAAGAAACTTGGTTTCTTCAATATTAAAAAAACTGAACTAAAATAATTTGGGTTCTTACACTCACTTTGAACTGGGAGATAACTTAGTTAAAATTAAAAGGACAAAAGGAAAGGACTGAAATTGAAATTATTCTGCTGTTATTTTTGGAAATCGCTAAAACTGAAAAGTATGTAAGTAGGGAGAATAAGCCGATTCTGGGCCAGTAAATGAGTCAAATTGGACTTTGGACCCTAGCCTCGAACCAGCCTTAACCACGTGTCCTTGGACTTTGGACTCTAGCCTCGAACCGGCCTTAACCACTCAGGTGTCCTTGGACTTTGGACCATGGCCTCGAACCAGCCTTAACCACTGGTCACGTAACCTATGGGGGGGGGGTTTGAATTT
>NW_027107215.1:0-6078 GCF_000696795.3 Halyomorpha halys
TTTTTGCCAAATAAACCTGGGAAGATTTTTTAAATGGAATTCCTTCCCTATTTAAAAAAAAAAAAAAAAAAGACAAACCCTTTTTTTGCTAAATGTTTGAATACACCAAGTCGCTGGCTCTGGTACACAATGTTCGGTGCACTAGCACACTCCAAGTAAAAATCTTTTTCAAACTGTATAAACTTTAAGTAATCGGTTCAGTACTTTGTTTAAGAAAGATATTTTTGTTACAGAAATTATAAATATAATGGATTTCTAATTATATGATGTGCTTGAATGAATCATTGATAAAGTATCAAAGCCGAACTGAGGGTTTCGAATTTATCAGCAAAATAGAGTCAAAGATGATGAATATTTTATGATGGAAAGCTTATTAAACTATGCAAATGTAGTCACATGAAAAAAGCATTGAAAAATTACTGATGAAAAGTCGCAAATTTTCGATGATCAATATCGTGCTTCACCAGAGCATTACGTGGGTGCCTCGTCAAAACCTTAAGTCCGGTAAAGTAAGATAGTACAAGAGTCCTAGAGAAGGAAAATGTCAGTTATTTCACCCCAATTTTTGATTACTTTAATGAAAATTATATATAATTGAACTAGTTGATTTTTTATTGATGTTTCTGCCAGTATAGTAAGGGGAAATAAAACGTTAAAAGGAATTCATTTTTCATTCGGATCTCCAGATCTTTAAGACTACTAACAACACTAGAAAACCTAATAGAACATCATTTAAAGCAGAGTAAATTTGATAAAATGTGAGCCTTAATAGAGCTATTTTTTATTATTTAAATTTTTTAAAAAGCAATATTTCATAACATATACTGAATAACGGCAAGTGACATTAATTGATGTGATAAAGATGTAGATAAATTAAATTAGTTATACTTGAAGAAGTTTGTCGGGGGGTGCGGTCAGCAAAGAACAACATAAATAAACAAAACTATATTTATTTATTTTATGCCGACGTTTTGACCTGAGTTTCAGGTCTTCATCAGGGGTTGTGGCGTGTAAAGGGGAAGATACTGGATAGAGTATCCAATTCGTAATATGATCAGTATTACTTCGTGTCGTTTGCAGCTTTGGTTGATGTCTTCCCTGTATTTTCTGTTGTGTTGGCCCAAGTTTCCTGTCATTTATTGTCATCAGAGAATAAAATTCGTTGTTGACTAAGCAGTCAGATGGCGGGATCAATGATGGAGCTATTGCCGCTTGGTCAGCTTTACATTTGCCCGGATGTCCTTGCTATGAACAATACTGTGCGGCCAGTCCAATTTAATTTAAAGATTATTGGAAATATGAGTACTGCGGTAGGATGTGTTGTATATACATTTTTCAATAGTGCTCATGAGCACATGAATGGATTTTTCTTAAGGTAGCCTCGTCATGCTAAAAAAAATATGTATAAATGTATATATCAGTACAACGCTTACATCTTTATCACCAATATTTTAAATGTATTTACAATCCTTAACCGCACAAAACTTTTTTTTGGAATTGTCGCATGGACCCCAAGTGGGTTAAATTTTATTCATTATGGACTAAATTGACAATTTCGTCCTATTTTGTCTGCCTTGGACAAAATAAAAAAATTGCGTTTTTATCTATCCATTTCTTTTTTATTGAAAATTAAAAAATAACCAATGGTTTTTGTGTTAATTTACTGAAGTTGATAACAATACCAAGAATAATTGTACAGTAATTTTTTTTAACTCGTTAAGGGTTTGAGAACTACTGGTTTAGTTTTGGCATTGTTCAAGTCAAATCTTTAGTTTCTTCTTCCTCTTTTATTTTAGGATTTATCATACGATTCATTATAACAAGTTTTGAGGTCCTGTTCAGTCCCAGTCAGTTATTTTACTCTTAGACTATTCATTATGAATATTTTCACATCGAATTAAGTCAATCTAACTGACTTCTTCAGTCTGGAAACCACTTGACTTTAATACATGTAAGAACCATACATTGAAGATTAATAAAGTTAGCCACTTGATGGTTTCAGAAGTATTCACTCGGTCAGCTCTGTGCAATATTTCTTAGTTGCGACAAAACTCACTACTCTAATAATGTTAATTCGCCTATTTTGTCCAGGGGACAAAATAAGTGGCCAATACGCGTCCTACTTGCTTGTACTTCTTGGTTTCTTACTCTTTCAGAAGTTTTAATTCAATCACTTCTGATGAGTAACTCCTAAAGTTTCATATTTTTAGCTTTAAAAAAGGCCTATGTTTTGTATTACATTATGCTTTTTATTTGATCAAAGAATCATTTTGTAGCAATAATTAATTATGTGATAGGTGTAGTCCTAATTCTTGGTTCTATACCTAGTCAATTTTTTTCTTGATAAACATTTTATTTTTTCGGTCATACGAATATCCGCATTGTTTTCGCTGTCTTTCGTCAGTGCGAGTACCCACCACCAGGTAGCAGCTCTGGCACATGCGCAACACTCTTCGTCATTGGCCAAGGAGTAACGATTCAGTTCTGGCCAGACCTCCGGCGGCGGTGGATAGTGCGTGTGTGTGCCCGCTCTGTGTATATCGCTGATGTAGCTGTCATGGCACTTTTGTAGTTGGGAACTCATGTCTGGCGAGGAACTGAGGCTCATCGAAGCAAATGTTTACAATATGCCTGTTCAGGCCATCCGTAAGTACAGGAAGGACAGTTCAGAAGTGTGCTGCTGTCTCAAGTATTTTATCTTCGGCTTCAACGTCTTGTTTTGGGTGAGTATCCTCTCCATATATTTCGTGAACTTGATACTATAAAATTATTAATGAATAAAACAACACCACGAAATAGAGATGTCCATATAGAAACAGCATCAGACAAGTTCTTGCTTGTTTGACGTTGTTTCATTAATTATTTTATAAATTGCACAGTAATATATTGTATTTAAGGACTCAAAACAAGTTTTCGAAAGCAACGTAAATTATTTAAATTTGTTTTATTGTCATTTTAATCATATCCATGTTTATTTAATTAGTATTTAGTTATTATTGTCATGTTGTTAATTCTTAAATTTGATGACAGTCAGGAATTAATGCTCCTGCGGAACAACAGCAAACAAAACAAAAAAACATTTCCTGATCAAGTTCGTAAGATTTTTCGTTTACTATCAGCAGATTTATTTAACAACAACCTTATCAATAGTTACTCATTATTAAATATATTTAGTCTGTTTAGTTGTATTTTTATTGCACGATATTACATTAATTATAATCTACCATCTAATAAGTAAGATAAGAAATTGCTAGAAATGTTTTAATCTTAATATGATAATCCATATTGCTGAAGGAGAGAGTACTTATTGTATCATTATAAAATTTTGCCAAGATACTTTTTAAATTTATGTTATTATGTTCATAATAACCTGTATTAAAATTAAGTATTTGTAGCTCATAAAACTATTTTAGTAAATTGTTAAATAAAAATACGTAAGGACTAATATCCACTTTATTTTTACATCTTCGCGAAACATTAATTAAAGGATTGCTTTATAATTACTTCAATAAATTCAAAAAATATATGCAATTAATAGCATATTTAAACACAAATTAAAAAAAAAAGCTTCTTATTTTTTGCTAAGTCTAACTGATAATTTTTATAGAACTATATTTCTTGCATTTTTAAATTATAAAAATAATTTTTTTGAAAGTATGAACTATTTTTCCTTGCTATAAACATATGTTATGGTAGTAGTAATGCTTTTTAAATTTAGGATCAAGGTATCTTCTATTTAATTAAATTCGTACTCTATTTTGGTTACGTTATTAAACACGAATAATATTTATAATGAATAGTATTTATGTATTATTGTTTTATATTATAGTTGATACATATATTGAACTATTATCAGGTTTAAAATGACAGGAACTGTAAAACATGCTGTGCTCTGTAGCTTAAATTGCCTTATTCACTTGAGGTATGTTTAGTAGGAGAAACGAAGCAGGAAATTTCATAGGTTTAAAAGTAATTTTTGAAATATACCTCCACTTCTGTCTTTCAGTGATTTAACACTCTGTAAAATACCGAGCGAACTTTACAACAAACGAGGAGCATTCAATCAATATTTAATTTAGCCATATCTCATTAGTAAATATATAATTATTATGGAATATTAAAATTCTACATTTAATGACTATTCAATTTATTTAAAAACATAAAATTTCTTCCTTCAGGTGTTACAAATCAACATTTATCATAAATATTTAACTTATTTATTTACTCGAGATTCTCAATAATAATTTTACAAGAGTGGATACATCAAATACATACTTTTGAAAGAACACTCTTAAATATTGTGAAATGTAGTCATTTTTTAACAATTATTTGAAAAAAAGGAACGACCTGCTTATTATTGTATTAATTAAATTTTTAAAAAATCATCGTGTTAAATTATGTTAGTACATTTAGTAATTTACGACCTCAAATTCTGCTGAAATATTGCTCTTTCATAATTCAGAACACCAATTCCTTGAGACACTAAAGTGAACCGTTAAGAATTTTTCAATCTTTCTTTGATATCACCAATAAGCTTCCAAAGTTAACTATAAAAAAAAAAATATATATAAAATGCTTTTAGTTGAGTCAACCCTTTTATAAACTCAGAACAAATTTGGTAAATGGATCTTCATACATGTCATTACTTATGTTTTTTAAATTTTCTAATTGTTATATCTATAATAATTATTGTAATTCGTATCATTTATATTATTGAAAAAAATAAAAAATGGCCCGTGTTCTATATGTTCTGATTTAAATAATAATTAATCTGACTTAATTTTGATTAATTTATTATAAATTTTAATTTGTTCATTAATTATCATTATAAATATTTTAGAAAAAAAATTATTATAAATTTTCATTAGGTTTTACAAAAAAAAAATACATTGTTACGTATTCTTTCGTATCCAACAATACCAACAGTATGAAAGGATAGATTATTTGAACATTTAACAAATTATTGGTAGGCATTTATTACAAGATCTTATAAATGTAATAGGTGGCCGATGTGTCTATAATATTGATCTTTCATGCTTGTGCCAAACTATTAAATTGTTATTTATCAATTTTCTATTATTATTATTTTTTGTTATATGAATTTCCTATATAACTTTGGTGAACGTTTTCATTAGTTTACCACAAGCATTTGTTAAATAATGTTATATATGGCGGTGAATAATAAGTTTTGATATTTATTATTATTTTTAAATACATCTTATAATAGAATGGGCTTTCTAATATTTCTTTCACGGGATAGACTTACTCATATTGTCCACCCCTTTTTAACGGCCTGATTGAAGCCGATGATCGCGTCACCTCATATTTCAATCTTCTTCAGCTCTCTTTGTCTAGATTTTCAAGTATTTATTTCTATATTTATGAGACATTCTGTGGTAAAACATGGTAACTGAAAAAAATGAAAATATTTGCTAATTATGTTTTACCTTCAACCGTGAGCCACTTACCATAACTTAATTCTAACATCTAACTTTTAAGAATACTAAATTCCTTTCAATTCTTCCAAAAGTCTCTGAACTGAAAGGCCTATATACTATTTTTTTTCGACCGTATGCCTCATTTTATAACATTTAACTTATAAATGTTAAAACTATATATGTTATAACAATATATATATAAGGCACTGCTAGTTTAGGTCTGCTTTAGAGAACTCAGTCTTATTTAAAAATCGTTATTGTATATTTAACAGCATGTCAATAGAAAATACCCTAATATTGTTAGAGAACATCTACGATATAGTGACAATGAAGTTAAATTGAATAGATTCCATGTTTACTTTGTAACAGTATATAAAAAGTTTGACTCTGTAAGGGGCATATACTAAGTATTTTTCGAAGCCCAATTAATATTGGTATTTATATTAGTTTTGATTTATTTAAAATAATTCTGATTATTATTAAGTTTAATGTAATGGAGTAAATCATATGAGGTTAATAATTTTGTATTATCTAGTCTGTTTTATCTTTTGTTTATTGTTTTTGTAATTGAGCACTAAACGCAGGTTTTGTTATAAAGCTGTATCTAATGAGATTTATATAGACTTTGTCTTTCGCAAAT
>NW_027107215.1:6128-12037 GCF_000696795.3 Halyomorpha halys
TATATATATATATATATATATTGTATATATAAGTTGAAACAGAAAAAAGTATCCTCTGCGCATGCACGTACTTGTCTGTTACATGTTGTCACCTGCCCTTCGCTTTATATGACTTACTCCAGCCTCCCTCTTTGGATCAGGCGAGCTGAAATTTATAGTAATGATAAATAATTGAAACGTTTTTATATTCAGAGATGCCAGAAATGTGGAGGTGAGTTTCAGTAAAAATTTAATTTATATTTTAAATTCACTTATACACTCCTTCAAATTGAGTAAAAGGATCGCAAATTTGAAAGTAAATTGAGTTGATATGAAAAAAGTGATATTTGATTTTGATTTTCCACTATTTTCTTCCATCAACACTTTTTCGCGGACTTCCACAACACTTCTGAATTCAAACTAGAGGGTTGAAAATTTATATGTGAATTGAGCTAAAGTTAGAGAAGTGGTATTTAAGTGTCTAAATTTTTGTTTCACTCTATTGTGAATTTTTGTTTCACCCTACTACATTTTAGTGATTTTACGTACATCTAAAGCCCTTTCCCCAAATCTAATTAGGGTGTTGACAATTTGTATGTGTATTGGGTTGGTGTTAGGAAACTGCCTTTTTTGTATCCAAAAATTTTCTCCCTTCAATGTTATTTATTTCGACGTTTTTCCAGCATTACAGAAAGAAAATCACTTCTCATCTTGTTTCCAAACAAAAATTAGATGGAGGTATGCTGCCTACGATCTTTTTATAATACTTGAAAAATTATATTCTTCATCCCTCTCTACTCTAACCCTCCATTTCCATGTTTTTTACCACCTCAATAACCAATCATATATAAGTGCTGAAGATCTTGTTAATATATATACGTTCCGTATAATAAATTCTTGATACCAGGGCCCTGTTTCATAATGAAAGCTAATAGTATTATTAGTTGATAGTACAAGTTGATAGTACATAGTTGATAGTACAAGTGTAGAAACTAATGTGTTAATAACACTAATACTTATTTTTTTTATGATAGGGATGACTATTAGTGATATTACAAGAATTAAAAAATACTAAAGGACAACTTATTATTGTACAATCTCTTTAATTGAATTTAGATAACTCCACAAGACTAATAGTATTAGTTTGTACTTTATTATGAAACAGGGCCCTTTTAACATCACATTACAGGCTTACGAATTAGTATAATAATAATCGGCGGTAACAGTTGTAAGTCGAGATCAATGTCGTGAATATACTGAGAGCGGAAGTTCTTTTGTTATCTTAAACTGAATGAACCTCGGACATTCTCACAGAACTGAGATCACTTCTATGATAATTGCGTGTTAATTATGTTTGTGATTAAGTTACAAAGTTGCTTAGGACCGCTTTATTTATTTAAATTAGTCTAACAGGAGAAAAATTGACATATTCACTTTTATTTTTTTAATTTAATAATTATATTTTTCGATCTTTTTTTTTGTATTATCAATTGAATTACATAAAAAAAAACGGTTCATAAAGTTCTACTCCCAGTTGCCGACAGTTAAAGGAGGGGAGGAGTGACCTACAACCTGGGAAACCCAACCTCAACCCGAAGACTGAAGCCCAGGCTGTTGCAGGACATTCCGTTATAAATTCTATATTTATTAATTCATTATTCACACTACCTCTATTTTACTTATTATTATTTTTTTCTTTTCTCCTCCATTTTTCAAATTTACTTGTTTCTTTTTACCATTAGAGGTCATATGTTTGTTTTGTTAATTCTACAAATATCATTATTTTTTGTTATTAATTTTACTTTTCTCTTTTATTAAGAAGCATTATTCTTATCTATTTATTTTATCTTTTAATTATAACATTGTATATAGGTAGGGATGTTTTTTGTATGAGACTATACTCCCATAATCAACTGTTAAAAAAATATATATATATAATGTAATTTATGATGTAACGTTTATATCAACCATGTAAGGTCCATCTGGCCGAACTGGTATAAAATAAATAAATCATCAATTAATTGAACTTAATAGTTTAATTCTACTTTCATGGAGTAAGCAAATATTAAATGTGTTTATCTTTTAAAAAGTAAATATGAGGAAACAATACAAAATATGTAATATGTTGAAGGGCTTGTGGTGATGAAAACGGGATATGCTGATCAAAACCTTACAGTTTACCTAATCATTAAATTATCCGTCTAAATGAGACCCTATTTAGATTGCATTGTTTTTATCACTGATAAATAAATTGATTGTAAACATGACTTTCTATATATATTTTTAATGAAGTTTCCTTCATCATTCCTTCTGTACAAGAGCCGGGAAGAAAAAAGGCAGTTACCTCACCCCGATTTTTGATTACTTTAATGAAAACTAGGTATAATTACTAGTCAAAATTGATGAGTCTGCCAAGTATAGATAGGGGGAATAAAAAATGGCGGCTGTTTCAAAACCTTTAAAAAACACTAATTTTTCATTCGGAGCTCTATAACACTACCAACAACACTAGAAAAATATTTAAATAAGAGTAAATTTGCTGAAATATTAGCCTTAAAAGAGCTATTTACGTCCAATAGTTCTCGAGATATAGCTTTTTAAATAGAAAATTTTTTTAAAAATGTAATGAAAGATTAGTAGTTAGTTAATTTATTTTGAGAAATCTATATCTCAGGAACTAAGTAACGTAGAGATGTCTATTAGCACTCAAATTAAAGCTAGTATAATGGACTATAAAGCAGTTTATGACCTTTACCTTCATAGGAATAGTAGTTTTCATGATATTCGCTCAAATTAATTGATTTATCAATTAGACATCTGTACGTCAAATTGAAATTGAGTACGGTTTTTGAGATATAAATTTTTCAAAATAAATTCACTAACTACTGATCTTTCAGTACGTCCCATACAACATTTTTATGAAATGTTGCTTTTTAAAAAGGTATATCTCGAAAACTATTTAACGTTAACAACTCTTTAGGGCTCATATTTTAGAAAATTTACTCTTCTTTAAATGACGTACTCTTAGGTTTTCTTGTGTTGTTCCTACTTAAATAATAATGATAATATAACTAATGAAAAATTAGTTTTTTTTATCGCTTTGAAACAGTCGTCATTTTTTATTCCCCCTACCTATACTTGGCAGACTCATCAATTTTGACTATTAATTATACATAGTTTTTATTAAAATAATCAAAAATTGGGGTGATATAACTGCCTCTCTTCTCCTCTTGGGCTCTTGTACTATAAAACTCAGTCAATTTGCAAGTTCAGATTGTACAACAAACCAGCAACTCCTAAGAATGGAGCTGCATTTCAGTAGATGGAAAAAAGCAGGAAAGTTATATTTATGTATATTTAAATATTTTTTATTAATGTAAGAAAAAAAAACATTTGTTATGTATCACTGAATATTGTAAACGGGCGATATCTGCTGTATATTTAGTGACATATTTATCGCTAGTTTTAGTTTGCACTAATCCATTTTTAATAAAATATTAATTATTGATAAATTAAATTAACATTGATGGTGTTTCCTTCTTTATTTAGATGCTCAAAATATTTCATCTTTCACTGTTATCAATCTACTACTGTCTAACTCCATGGTTATCAATCAATTATTTTGTATTATTCAATTCAATATTTTTTATAATTCCAGATATGTTTGTATACTATTTCTATTTAATTTTATGTTTCTCTAAATGATAGTTGTTTTATTTTTTGTGCTATAGCCCTGATGAAGACCTGAAACTCAGGTCCAAACGTCGGCATAAATAAATATTTTTTTCTTTATTTATGTTTTTGTTTGCTGACCGCAGCCCCCGACCATCTTCTCCAATCAGTTATCTATGGTCAACTATCTACACCTCATAGTAAATATAACTGAAGTCAATGGTTTAGCGATTTAACAATAAGCTCAATTGTGTCGTAATCGTTTTTGAAGGGAAAGTTTGTAAATTTTCTTTACAGTGATAAATTATAAATCCCAATAGCTGTTCAAAATTTCCCCTCAAGCTACAGTGCCAAGAAGGTTCGAAGATCGAATGGCTGACACCTACAATCACTTCCGCCGATGACGTAACCCTTTCGGATCTGCCTCTCGAATACCCGAATACTAATGCATGGTTCTTCAAGCATGTTTATTCTAAGCCTTCTCCTTCTCACTCCAGGCTATCTATTGAGTAGGGGTCACACGATATACTAAAAACAAATCGGATGTTGTTCTTCATATCTGTTCTTAGGTCTTTCAATACTTATTAGAAACACTATCCACTCATATAAAGTAGTTATTTCCTAAAAAATAAATTAAATAAAAAGCTACTCAGAGGTTCTAATGGCAGCCAATATAATTAATACGCCAATGAATTTGATAGCGTAATCATAGGCTATAGCGAGACTCTACCACTTTAACTGGACTCATTTTAACACATTATAATGCCACAAGGCTATCAAAGAGAGGATACAAACTAAAGTATATGTAATATAGTTCATGTATTATATGTGTATGAAGTACTAATGCTTTATTTTAATGAAGAGTAAGTAAAAAAAAAAAAAGAAGAAAAGAAGTCTTTTTATTTATTCTAAGTCTTTGTATTTGTAGTCGAATATTTTATTGGACTTTTATTCAGTCAAAAGGATGTCGAGAAAATTACTTTTAATGATTGAAAACGTTTAAATCAATATATTACTTCATTTCAATTTCGTTTTCATAGTATTCGATATTGTTGTTTCATGGTATGTTAAAATATTAACCTTTTATGATTAACTTTGAAATAAACTTGAGACTCCTTAAAATAACTAACTAGATAAAAATAAAAAACTAGGTAAAAGAAACTATTGACCATTCAATCTTCCAAAAACCTTTCTAGTTCCCTTCTAGCCTTGTGAACCACTTGGATGGTATTAGATTTTCTTAGTGAAAAGTGATGAAAACCAATATAAAAGAAAAACTCTTTGCCCACCCCCTCTTAAGGGAGAGAGGGCACTAAAGGAGATAACGAGGCAAGAATACGGCTCTTAGCTTTTTGTAAAAATGAATTGTGGTTAGGGCCGAAGTGACTCGGTTCATTTATCACCATGTTGAAAGCCGTATTTCATTGTCAAGAAGAATGCATTAATTTCCCTCGTATTTGCTCTTTTTTCTCCTAGGAAATTGGGATGATACTATTGATAATCTTGTATCTTAATGGACTTATTTGTAGAAAACATGTCTCTCAATAATAAAATATTAATGATACGTTTTCACTTTGATTTTCAAGTTATAATCCTCTCGCGTAGCTAAAATAAACTAAAAAAAAAATCACTAATTTCTTGGAATATTATTAGAAACTTTTGATAGATTTCTATGTTTACTGAGTACACTGCGCATTTAAGATATACCTTACAGTTTGAAGGATTAGTGGTGATACAGAATTCTGAATCGGAGCTATGCAGCAGGATATATCTTGTGTGTCCGTCTACTCATCCGAGTTTGGTTTATTAAGACCAATAATTGCTTTGAATATCTTCAAAAATATTAGATACTAGTAATACAGATTACATGGACTTTATTACGTCCGAAATGGACTATTCAATTATTCTTTTTTTTATTTAAAAAAAATTATCCAATTTTTTTTTAAATTATTTATTTATTTATTGTTATTTACAACTGTATACGTATATAAACATCAAGTAAATTTCCTGTAAGTGATATTATGACATGTTAAAAACTACCCATTGATAGAACTCAAAAAACATTTCTAAACGAGAAGATCTCGAGGCCATCTTCTTTTCAGACGCCTAGGAAGATTATTAGGTAGTGAAGGAAAAGCCAGGTTAGAAACGAGTTGGTTTGGGTGGTTGGGAAGTTTATTATGGAAAAATTGGTATCTGGTTTTGGCCAAATCGGCAACATAGAGGACATTGAGATCCTGATGGATGATTTGATTTGT
>NW_027107215.1:12317-29179 GCF_000696795.3 Halyomorpha halys
CTGTGGGGCAAGAGGAAGGTTTACGACGAAGGGTAAATGTGATTTGGTGGGATTTATTGGAATTTATTTTAATCCTCCAGTTTTAGCACCATTCTTCAAGGGTGGTGATGTGGGATTGGGATACAATGGAAGGATCATTATTCACTGACAATAGGCATGTGTCATCATTATCCAATTTGAGTCTCAAAACAATCTTTATTCCGTTATAAGTTCGATGTTTCGGCCAATTGGCCAATCATAAATTATATAAACTTCTTGCAGGCTATTCTTCCCAGGTCAATAATTTCAGTCAAAATTATCCTACTTTGTTAATTCTTCACATTAACATTAAAACTTTTAATCACAAACAATTTACACTATTATTCTTTATCACAATTATTTTATTTTTTCATACTCGATAATATAATTACCCTTCAACCAATGATCTAAAATGTCTTAAAGATGTGTAGATTTGGAAAAAATACTAAGAACCGTTAACTTTCTAGTCCTATTTATTATTATTATTATTATTATTATTAATATATACTCCTAACATATATATTCTAGTCCGATTTAAACGATCGTTTTTTTTTTCTCTAGAGAATTGTTTACATTTCAAATAAGCATTGGAAAAGTCCAGATAGACAGATGAATGACCGAATATGCTTCTTCTTTTTTTTTTTTTGTTCATAGTGCAGGAAGTTCTAAAACTTTATAACCCATGAGCGGCAGGTATTCAGTACTTAATAAGCAAGTACTGTTGTGCATGGAAGTGATTTGGTCAGAATCATGCTGGACTGCCAGATTTTTCTACAATTAAAGATACCCACATTATGAGGCTGGAGGACGACACCCGAACCCACAGGGTTTGCTAACTGCTGCAGTAGCAAAATAAATAATTATCTGCCATTGCCAGATTCAAACCAGGGTACTTGGATCTAGTAGGACAGTATCTCAACACTGAACTGTTCCGCTCCCTTATGTATGAACCGTAATATTCCTAAGTTCAAGATTATTAGTTAATTTTCATCTGTAAGCATTATCAGAACCTTAACGCATCTACTTTAAAACAATTATCCGCATTTGAACAAGACACTGTCGTTACTAGTTTCCCTGACAGGCTACCGTAGCGACGTTCGAACCGTGAAGGTTTTAGTGCCATCGAGGTCTTTGCCATGCAAGGCATTTCCTCAAGGGAAGCTGGCCAGCTCTATAAGGCGCTGTTCCCTTCCTTTCCAGTACCTCGTGGAAGTCAGGTTGTCAGTTTAGAAAGATAGATGTATTATTACCTTATGTGAATTCTGCAAAATACATCTACGTTCTGGCAATGGATCATTTCTATTTAGTGGAGTTCCATCAATGGATGCTTAAAGTATTCTCTTACGATGGGCGTAGGACGTGTCGCAAGTGCGAACAACAAATGTTTTTTTTTTTTGTTGTTTCTCGAAAACCGTTAACATATCGACGAAATTCGTTATTGGCCAAATAACGAATATTCCGTATATGAGGCCTTCGAATAAAAATGTGAATAGATATTAATGCTGTTGATTCTCACGGCAGCCACTGTCATCCCTATGTAGGTTATGAAATATTTTATTCTTTAATTTGTGCTCAAATGGTTTCCAAACACTCTCGGAATATTACTGAATATCTAAAACATAAATTTAAAAATCCTTTGTATAGTTCGCACAAACTGCCCCCTCCCCATAAAATGAGCAGGTTTGGCGACACCTCTTAACCTCGTTACCCCCCTTTTGGCTTCGCCTTAGTCGGGTAATAAACTAAGCATGATTTTAATATTTTAGGATCTTTGAGTTAATAGGATCGGTCTAGAAAGTCACTAAGAAATACATGAATATACTTCTTTCATGTAAATATATCTTTGTACTTATGTTTTGATGAAATTAGAGGTGAGAAAAAACAATATTTATCTGTATAATCCCTTCCTATCTTGTACTGCACCGCAATAAGTTGCATTGTTCGTTACACATTGTACCAGGACTGCTGCTAGCCTTGATACAGTTCTCGACCTCGACTCCTGTATCCAGTCCTTCGGCTCAACTGTGTCGATTGTCCTTCACAGTCCTTATTTGATTGGTTCCTTTTCGTATCAATAGCTCGTAGACAGTTCATTATCTGTCGTAAGAATAGTCTGTTGTATATAGGCAACTCTTTTGTGGTCTTTCAGCATCGGTAGGAAATCTTTTGTAATAACCTGTATTTGATAAAGGAACATGTTTTGCTTCAAAAATAATCCACACATCAGAAAAAATACATTGATCACAATCATTAATTGTATCTTATCATATTTGATTGACGTATAAGGCCGGTGATGTACGAACATTGCTACGGAACACCTTACTAAAGGTTTCCTTTAAATGAACACCTTTAGCCCTCTTATCAATTTTTTCTTTTATGAAGGCTCATTTTATTTGATGAAAATACAGGAATCACTCCTCTTTGAGCAAAATAAAGCTCAATAAAGCATTTTTAAAGAAAGTTAATGGTGTGAATTTAAAGGAAATCTTTAATAAGGTCTTCCTTAGGAACGTTCATAAATAGGACTCATTGTCTTTTTCTTTCGGTGTGTAAAGTGTTGAGGATTATTTGTTGTGTAATTGATAGATTTTATTTCTTAATATTTCATGCAACAGTAATTTTTTTTTTAAAGTACTTACTGATATTTATGAAAAAATATTTTTTTTTGTTTATTTAAATACTATATATATTTTTAAAGAGCGATTTTTAGATTAAAGAGGTCACGAGTCTCGTTATTTATTTATTCTTATGGGCTCCGAACAAAGAAAAGGTTAATTACTGGCCTAATCTGGGGTTCAGTATTCCGGCTTATACTTGACCTTAAAAATTGTGTGGAAGTTTATAAAAACCTAATGATTCATTAGTGCTTTGTTTATTTTGTTTTTATTTATTTACAATATATTAAATTTAAGTAGATTGATAATTTTTTTTATGTATTCTTGAAACCGATTTTTATCCTACTGTCTAGTATCTGACCGCGTTAGATTGTACAACTTTCTTTGTAGTAGAAGTGGCAAGTAGGGCATCCTATATTTATGAGCTGAGGGACTTCAGGAATAAGGAAGCCAGGATTAGAACAACTTAAGCCCTGGGGAAATCACGAATGGTGTAATCCCGATGCTCTCGACTTGTTAAAGCATAAATGTTGGGTTTTACCGTTGCCTAATGGAGAACCACCTTTTGAGAAATAAATTCAGATAAGGAATTGAACCTTGTTAGTTAAAGAATTCTGATGGTATTTCATAGTATTTTATATAAATCCGCTAGTAGTATACGGCTGTCAAATATAAATCGGCCCAAATACTTCTTACGGTTGATAGAATCAAAAATACCAGAGTAAAATTTGTAGGTATACTTTCTTAGTTTCAACAATAGTTACTTCTCTTTAACTTCGACATGAAAAATGCGATTAAATTGTGGCCAAAACTTGTAGATTGCAAATAACACTTTATTTTTAATAGTCTCATTTATAGTCATGTAAATTTTGTAAAAGACTCCACAAACTTGGATGAGCAATATTTGGATCTTTTATTCTCTGTCATTATTATTTTTCTGACTCTTCACAAATTGGATGAACGATACATATTTTCTTGTATTTTTCATTTAATCTTTCTTTTAAATTAATTATTAAGCTGTAGATGCAGTTTTTTTCTAAAAATAAAAAATTAGAATGATTTTCAAAAACTATGAAAGAGAAATTGATTGTCTAAATTCATAATGTTTATTAATTTAACAATAGTAAAAATATACTTCAATAACAATAATGATAATGATATTTTTTGAGATGGCTCTTTCTCTGTTATGTGGATAGCGCTGGGTGTAACTTAGATCTCTTAGGTATTAGTGAAATCGCCTTTTTTGTATTAGGAATTATACACAAAGCACGAGAACACATTAGTATTAATGTAGAAATAAAAATCTCACAAATCACTATTAAGGAAAGCTGAATAACTTTGAAATTCATAATAACTGATATATGAGATACTGTTTCAAGGGTAAGTTTATACAAAATTTAAAATACAATAAATTATTGTTGAAAAAATAATTTAAAAATCTATTTTTTTTTCCGAAAACAAGTGCTGCACCTCCAAGTTTAGGGTTATTTTAATGGAAAGCCGATGAAAAATATATAAAATGATGTACGAGGTCTCCAATATATAATATATGGTTTTTTCATAACTTTGTAACGACTATAAAAGAGAGTATTAAAAAGTAAGCGTTATCTGCAAACCCCAAGTTTTCACCGCGCGTAACCTACACGTGCCGCCTCAAAATTAAAAAGCAATAGCGGTCGGTGATATGAAATTAAACCTACTTTTCTTTTCTTTTTTTTTTTTTATAGCTCATCCATTTGGCCGTCAAATTATTCATATAAGTCACACTGGCCAGTATATATATATATAGCTTATTGTTGTGACTTAATAGATTTTTTTATTATTATCATAAAATAACTGTAGTTATTTCTGGTTATAAAATATACTTTTAATATTAAACAGATCTGTAAAGGTTACCTACTTATATTTAACTCGGATCAATTCCAGTAATGAGGAGCCATTTATGCATTCATTCAAAACCATGCTCAATTTTATCCTCCATTGATGTATAAACTACCTCATTGACCTTTCCACATTCAATTTGTAATCCTTTCAGTGATGTACTCACTCTTAACTCCGCGGTTAACCTTTGATAATTTGATTTTTTTTTTTATGAGAATAATTAATTATATTTCCTTTTAGTTAAAGTTTAGATAGTATGTCATTTTTATCTGTTCCTATAACCTAGTGATAATCTTTCTTGTTTAAACGATTTATACCACTTCTTATTACCTTAAACTGTGGTAGATTTCAGTATTTGTCAATGAAAACAGTTTAAATTATAACGACCTACTGCAAGTTTAAACAATTTTTTTTTTTAAGTTAGTTACATATATTCTTCTGAAAATTTATTACATTTTATAAAAAAGAAATATTCTATGGAAAGAACTGTACAAAACAACGGTTTCCATATTTTTTTTTCTAGTGCATGCTTTTTTTTTTTTTTTTTTTTTTTTTTTAATTTCCACTTATCGTGCCTAAGTGGAATTTTATAATTTTCGAAATATTGTGATAAATTAAGACAAATTTTTAATTCGACTATTCAACAGAAAAACATTTATGAAACTTTATTTTTATGATAATTAAAAGGAATTGCAACAATTTTTTTAAACAAAAATGGTGGCAAAAACCCAAAAAGATAAAAAGATTGGATCCACGGGCTTTAAGTATAATTTTTACTGTTCAACGTTCAAATTTATATTTAATTTCCAATTTGTATTATAAGATTCACTTTTGGCTGTCAATTAGTTGTTTTTATGAGGACCTAATATCTAACCAGGTTGAGGCCTGGGTTTTAGATATATTGGTTCAGAACGTGGGTTTAATTCCGACCTTGATCAGTCAATATTTATTACGTTACGTCCCCAAAACTTGAATTTTACTATTCTCGTTCTGGGCTGCAAAAGTCCAAAGGTCCTGGACCTTTTTTTATTTTTTAAAAAGCTTATTTTTTGAAGTTCATTTTCAAGATTTACTTACAAGTTTTTACAAATCAGCTCTCTCAATCATATAATTTCAATATATATGTAGAAGGACGGATTTTTACTTTATCTTTCCCCTATCATTAATTTTATCGTGGTTAATGAATAAATAAAAAATTTTCTTAACTTTTTAAATATTTTTGGAACAATATGAACGAAAACATAACAATTTGCAAAAGATGGTGATTTGTAAGTGTTGAGAAAGAATTATTGCGTTGATTGTAAAGGAAAAATTGTTCCTAATTGCGGAAACGTCCTACGCTGTTGTCGGTTTTGGAAGATCCACGTACCAATACAAGGACATCAAGAATGAGTCATCTCAGAAAACTTGAAGTTTAATATTCTATATAGTATTCCGATTTAGCTAGAAGTTTAATTATCAATAATATATACTCATATTGTAGATTTGAATGAAATCATAATAATAATTAGAATTTTTTTTTTTTTTTTTATATATGCTATATTTCTTTCCAAAGTATTTATATTTGAAGGGCCGATGTGACCTGATTATTTGATTTAAATAACTATAATTTTTATTTCATTATATTTGCCTCATATTATTTTTTTGTTTTTTTACGTTGGACCAAGACTCCCATTGGAGTCCTACACTGCCCCTGTTGTTATAGTATAAAAGAATGGAGATGAGGATGAGGTAAATTGTTATTATTTACTTGTTTTATTTTTAAAATCTACTTTAGATTCTGCCTTAAATTTGCACAACGCCTGATTAGTTAGCCCTATCTAAAACTGGCAGCCCTTGGACGAAAACGCTATTGTTTTGGATGAGGGGATATTTAATCCTGTATTTGTCATATCCACTGCAATTTAGTATAATATGTAATGGGTCGTCGATGAAGTTACATGTTGAACATTTATCATTTTTTTAAACTTTAATTAATGTCTAGCCGCGATTCGTACGACCATGGTAATTTCTTAATCTTGTAAGGAGGCTCATATTATATCGTTTATCAAAATCGTTTTTAAGATACTCCAATTATAATATTAATGCTATTATAATTTGCTAATTTACTATAATAATGAGACTTTTTTTTTTCAAAAGGAAATCACAGTAGTGAAAAATATTCAAAGAATATATAAGTAAAGGTATTGCAATAAAGGAACGTGAGGGCCGTGCGTGTAGGTGCGTAGGCACCATAGCGCCTGGTTCGAATTACTATGGGTCCGATTCCCACCTGGGGCGGTAAATATTTATTTCTCAACGATCCCGAGAAATAGATCTTGCACTCCCACCTTGGTTAGTGGTAACTCCAGAGGTTGGCAAGAATGACTAGTTCCCCCACAAAATACAATATCAATATAGCAATAAAAAAGTATGTAAATCCAAAATAGTAGAAAATGATCCATAAAATAATGCACAACTCTTAATGAGGCTTATGATTTTTTATTAATACAACATACATCAATCCACAAACTTTATAAACCTAATGGCCAAACTAGTGAAGATTACAAACTCTCTGTTGATCTATGGGTCAGCGTCAAGGTTTTGATTGATTTGATGAACAAGAAAATGAGCTATTTATGATAATACAGCTGCTTGCGTGATGTCCTTGTATATCGATAGTGACGAAGGATTTGAAAATCATTAATTCTCGGATGCGTTCGCCGAATCAGGCAATTTAATGAATACATGATCTCATCATTGAAATCATGACTACATAATGTGTAAAGGAGGATGGATTCTCATCAAGGATTCCTGCCTTGTTTTGATTTTGGTGGTTGAATCATCAAATAAACTAATCATCAAAATTTCTGTTTATTGCAGACGTCCAGTTATCATGGACAGATGAACAATAAAAGATGTGTATGAGCAAAAATAATTCTTTTCAACATATTTTCGAAAATAAATACTTTATTTTCTGGTAAGTTGACTGACTTTTTTTTTAAAAGTCGAACTGTTGGATAAAACGCCCCTTCCATTAGTGGAAATGAGATTTTCCACTCCCATCTTATGAAAATCCTCTCTCAGCTTAAAAGTGAAGTTGCCCTCTTTCTCCTTCGCAAGTCATCCCAATCCTGTTCAGGCGTTACTACCTGTCGTCATCATCTCATATGTTTTGTCAATGTAATTTTTTAATTAAAATGAGGATAATTGAATGATAAGAAAAAATAATAATTTTAAATGTCAAAATAATCAACGCTAAAGAACTTGTTACATAGTAGTTTAATGTCATTCCTGTAATTACTAATCACTCCTTAACTAGAATAGTAGTACTCTTACAAAAGAAATTTTTTTTTTTTAGGTATTCCATAGATCGTGCCATAGACTGGAGTTGATTTGAATCAAATCTAATAGCTTAAGGAAAGTCTGTAGGATGATCTTAGTAAAGAAAGTAACCAGTATTATATTTGGAGTATGTCCAATCCTTAATAAACTCAAACATTTTTTCGTCAGAAGTGGCTCTATTCTATAGCGATATATTCAATGTTTTATATTGTTTCCTAAGTAAATCCTCACCGAAACTTAATAATTTCGAAGCTTATTAATTTTTTTAACGTAGATTACGCTTATATCATGCCATATGTAATTTTATATATGAACAAGACACATACACAGTGCTGAGGTGAAGCAGGCCGGCCGGCACAGGAAGGTCAACGGACAGCAGACTGGCCTTGAGTTGCCTCCTCACCTCGGCTGCTTGCTCTTCCTGCACTTATCGATACTGTTTGTTGCTGGTATACCAAAGCACTATCGATATTTCATACCATTAGTTATGCTGCTCTAATATTTGGATTTTTTTTGTTTTTTAATTTTTATTAAACTTTAAGCAGTAATTAAAAAATGTTCTTATTTTAGCAAAACATCATATGTTAGGGTGGTAAGTGAAAGTTGTGTGATGTGCCCACTGCACCAAATGTTTTTATTTACAGAACTAAAGCCCCAGCCAACAACAACAACTAAAGCATCCCGAATCAGAATAAAGTAGTTCTATATTATGTCGCTCATTTTTAAAATAATTTTAAATCTTTTATAAGGAGAAAATTTAACATGCATAAATGTAATACAGTAAAATAATATACTCTTACAGTATATATTTTTTTCTGATTTCCTCATGTAATTTGAGTGTTAAAAGGTATTTATAACTTTGAAAACCTCAGTTATAGAAAAAAAACAACTTAATTTTCTGGCATGTGAAGACAACTTTAATATTTTCGCGGATGTTCTGTTTGTGGCAATACTTCTCGTTTGGTTAATTGGCCTATTAAAATATTCATAGCATAAAATATATTTAATTACTTACTAATATATTGTAAGAGGTCTTCTTCGCTTTTGTTCTTAAGTCTTTTTAGATTTCTAAGGAATCTCCACAAGGAGATGACAATCGGCTTCGCTAGAGGTGTAGGGGAAGAAACAATAATAGAACTTCAGCTCAGTTGGTCTACGTGGAGTTGAACTCCCGCATTACTCTTTCTCCCTAGCTCCTATTTTATTCGATCTCTTCTTTGTTCTTCTTCCTGACACCTTTTTACAGAACCCGAGAAGTATTGTAACAAACAGAACATCTACGAAAATATTAAAGTTGTCTTTACATGCCAGAAAATTAAGTTGTTTTTTTCTATCATTTCTTTAACTGAGGTTTTCAAAGTTATAAATACCTTTGAACACTCAAATTACATGAAGAAATTAGAAAACAAAATGTACTGTAAGAGTATATTATTTTACTGTATCACATTTATACATGTTAATTTTTCTCCATTTAATAGTTTTAAAATTATTTTAAAAATGAATGACAAAATAGAGCTACATTATTCTGATTCGGAATGCTTTAGTTCTGTAAATAAAAACATTTGGTGCAGTGGGCACATCACACAACTTTCACTTACCACCCTACTTACATAAAGTTTTGAGTAGGTGAACCTGTGTTCAAGTTATCGTCATTTTCTGTGATTTTCGAAAAAAAAAAAAAATCCACGACCAGAATGTGGAAAAAATTTGGAAAAATATTTTCATTTTTCTGTTATTAAAATACACATTTAGGGTTTTTGTGGTGAAAATAACGAGTATTAACTGTTTTTCTTGCCTTTAATACAACAGTATAACTAGATATAACGAAGTCTTAAGCAGTTGCTCGGATCGGAAGAGTCACTGGTTTTTACTTTTTTCTCCATTAGTTTTGTACCAAATATTGCAGTACTTTGTATTTATCCATTAGTTAGTACTTCCAACAATGGCAACTTGTTTTGTTTTACAAATAAAAAAAAAAAGTTAATTTTAAACATTCGTTGTTTATGCCATTTGACGTATCTGAAATTAAAGAACATTCCATTGTCTAGGGGAAAAACTTCATTAAAAAACAATAAAGTTGTGCTACCCGACTTCATTGCGTTGCTAGCCACACAGCATACTTATTTTAGTCTAATCAGACAATATTTTTGATCTTATATAAATAGACCTAACAAGTAAACAATAATAATTATAAACAATAATAATAGAATATGATTTTTTTGTTTGTTTCATCTCTTTGGTTCTTTTATCCCTTTTTTTTTCTTTTTCGTGATTTTTATTTTCCTTCTTTCTATGCTTATATTTTTTTAATTTGTTAATCCCACCTTTTTTTCCTTCTCTTTTTTTTCTATCCTTTCCCCCCCTTTTTTTTTTTTATGTTTTGCTTTCAACCCAATCTACCTTTAAAAGAATAATGGTGATAGAGATAGAAGTATTTATATATAAAAAAAAAACAAATAGATATAGAAAATCAACAAATTATGTGAAAATCAGTATACAATAAATATTAAAATCAGATAAATAATTTTAAAAAATTAAAATTTAATAAAAACCCTTGGTGTAAAAACAGTAATTTTCGAGAAAATAGAAGAAAAGTGAATAATCTATTATATAAAGTGAAACTTTCGGTGAGTTGATTTTGTCGAAAAAAGTTACTGCCACACCCCAGGTATAAATAAACCCTCCTTAAATATCTAATTTCAGTTTCGCAACACTTTTGGTTTTTGATCTATGCTGGCCACATAAAAAGATATACTATTTTGCGAGACTTTATTTAGATTTAGAGGGACCTCAGAACGTGTATTTCTTTAGAAAACTGGAATTAAAAATTTTTCAGCATCGCAAAACTTCCGCCAACTATATATAACATATTTAGGTAAATAATAGAAAATATTATGGAAGACAAATCGCTTGACTGAGTAGTTTATAGTTAATAAATAAGCAGTGTTTTTATTAAGTTTTGACTTCTTTGGGTCAAACAATCGTTTAGATTAAGTCACGTGTTGTTATACTGCCGTTTTTTTTTGTTTTTTTTCACACTATGTATGTTAGAATTATACACAATCATCAATTTGAGATATCTCCAATCTATGCAGCTGAAGAAAACATATTTCCACGGATAACAGATAAACCCCTAACGGTGGCTGATGAGCAAAAAATAGGTCGGTTGTGAAACTTTCACCATATCTTCCACCGCCGATAACCGACATAATCTTTACCTAATGATCTAAATAATTCTACGTATGTCGTTTAAAATCCCATAACTAGATTTCATTAATATCAGTGCATTAACTTAATTTAATATTTTAATATATGAATATATGTAATGAATGAATGTATGTATATCCGAAGTGGGTAGTGAAAAAACCAGTTGGATTTATTGATTGGCTGGTTGAGCGAGATTCTTTAGCAGGTTCTTTAATGGAGTTCCAAAACTTGATGGTTCAGCATTATACTCATACAGGTACAAACACTGCTAAGTTACACCATTAAGTCGGAAGGTTTTCTACCATAATTCTTCTCACCTTAGATTGCTAGAGGGAATATGCTATAACTTTTCATATGTACAGTTTTACACCCTTTCTAGTCATAATGAAATATGGAATAGTTCGAAAGTTATTTAACACCGTTTTCTTAAAAACTTTTTTAATGTTATTTCTCCACCTTCTCTTTCCGTTTCTCTCTTTAAAAGATATTACATTTAAATAACCCCTGTTGGGGGAGTTATTCATTTGTCTTCTTGGGTTTGGCATATTGACTAAAGATTTTTAATAATATAAAATTAATAAATGGCAGTAATTAATAAATAGTTGTGAAACACTAACACAATATTTGATTGAAAAATGTTTGCTTTTATAAAACCATCAAAATAAAAACAAGATGTAACCTTCTAAGTTTGATGTCGGCCAGAGTAAAGTCAATTAAAAAAAATATTTATACCAAATAAATGATTGTACCACACAAAATATTTAGGGTGATATGAAATGAAGGTTTGTAAATTAGTAAATTTGTTATTTTTTGTTTGATATCTAGTTGTTGCATTTAATGTTAAAAACATCTTAGTCATTGGTAACTGGTATATTTATGAGATAAATTCAATATATATTAACTGTATTATCAGTTAATATTCACACTGTTATTTATATATAAGTCACTCACCTATTCTATCATATATTTCATTTTCTGTCATATTGCTCAATTTGTAAAGTCAAGTTTGATTTTCAATTTTAATTTTTTTTAGACACTACTTACATATTTTATATTATACATATCTTCTTACCTAAATAATATTCTATTTCATCTTTCACTGTTATCAATCTGCTACTGTCTAATTCATGGTTATCAATAAATTATTTTGTATTATTCAATTCAATACTTTGTGTAATTCCAAATTTGTTTGTATACTATTTCATTTCAGTTTTAAGTTTCTCTAAATGATGGTTGTTATCTATTTTGTTCTATAGCCCTGATGAAGACCTGAAACTCAGGTCGAAACGTCGACATAAATAAATAATGTTTTGTTTATTTATGTTTTTTTGCTGACCGCACCCCCTCCTCCCCTCCGACCATCTTCTCCAATTGGTAACAGTAATAGTACCACCAGGGCCCTGTTTCATAATAAAAGCTAATAGTATTAGTTTAATAGAAAATACTAGTATAGAAACAACGTGATAATTACACTAATACTTATTTTTTTCATAATAGGGAGGACTATTAGTGATATTACAGGAGTTAAACAGTACTTAAGTACAAGCTACTATTGTACAAGTCAGTGTAATTGTATTAAGTTAAATCTACAAGACTAATAGTATTCGTTTGTACTTTATTATGGGACAGGGCCCTGATTTATTTGACACGAAAGTACGCATGTAATCTTCCTATCATTTCGAAGGCTATTCTGAGCTATTCATTGGTAATACAATTTGGCCTGGATAAAATGGGGCTTCTTAAAAAATGTGGACTATTCTTAATGTTATTATATTAGGTAATAACTTGAAGCAATCAAACATGAATCTATTAGGCTACGGTGTTACATTAGTGAATTGTTATCTATTTCGGAGTTATCCTGGCTAAACCTAAAAGATTTAAAAAATTGAATGGTTTTACTAGCAGCCCAATTATCGACTGATCACATGTTTCTAAGACTAGAACATATAATATTTTTTTAGAAATTTGAGTGTTTTAAACTAGGGATTGTATACGAATTTACTTTAAGCAACCATCAACGGAGCTTTCATGAAAAAACGGTTAAACACTTTTATCGTTGGAAAATGTGCATTAGTTGGGCGTATTGGAAGTAGTTAGGTGTGATAGTAGTAGGTGATGCTTCAAACCTTAGCAACTCTGAACTGGAGCGGCGTTTCTGATTCCGGTTCCGGGCTGGGCGGTTTGACTTTTATTTCTTGGTAGTTCCACGGAATAAAAACTTTACACTCCATACTGATTAGAGTAGGTTGGTTACTTATAGAATAAATCCTCCTCTCACTCCGTATTTCTGGTATGTATTCGGATATGGATAGAGCAGGTAGGTGTATCATATATATATATATAAAAAAAAAGAATTAAATAAGTATAAAAACCGAGGTATTATTAATCAATATTTTATTGATTAACACAATCAGAGGCAGTTAATAAGTCTATAGAACCGAATTCAAGCTAGTGCTTACTACTCTAGGATATAACTTTCCTGGGAAGAAATAAATAAATTGGTTAGTTATATTGTATTGTTTACATTAAACGAGACTAGTTTAGTGCAAGTATGACGATTAGTTCAGGGTAATCTTAGTCTACAATCAAGCAACTTTATATTCCGTTCATTCATGTTTTATTTATGACAGCAGGATACACTGGTAGTTCGTTGGATAACCTATAATTTATATAAATCCTCTTAGGTTACAAAATCATTTTATACTTTATTTTTTTACATCCTGCAATTTGCAGTTGTGAGATGAGACAAGAAGTAACCTTGGAGAACGCTAGGTAACCCCAACGGTACTTGGTCTGCACTTTCATCGGATGTCTGAAGGTTATATCGTCCTTTCTTCATTGCATTCGTTCGCGATGCTTTCACATTGCTCCTATGTCAGCTCTCGTTCATTCAGCCAGTATGTTAGTGGAACATTTTTTACTCTGTATGCATTTTAATGAATGGGAATTTTTTTTTTCTAGTTGTAAGTTTCTTTTCTATAAGTTAAGTTTCAAAATATGAAATGTGAAATCCAGTGGATGATGATGTGTATGATGTACTTACTTCTTTCGATTTCAAACATATTGTTAACTCATACAGTCTGGGCTAAGTTTCTGATTAGCAACATATTTTTGTAACACTCTGTAAATAATTATTTAACATAAGTGGGCATTGTGGCCAGGCGTGTACCACGTAATAATTTCTAAAGCGATACTGATTTTCATAATATTATTTATTTATTTATTAATATGTGCTTGTTAATTGAATTAACCTCTTCAGAAATTCCAACCAGGGTAAATTGTTATTAAATAATTCTGGATGCGTTATTAAATACATCGCACTCTAACTAGAAATGTTTATTAACTTTTGTTGAATAGTGTTTTTTTAAATAATGTTCTTCACACTGTTTTAAAATTTTTTACATTATTAATAAAATCATAACCTATATTATAACTTATTTATACTGAAAATGTTTTTAGAAATATTTGTTCCAAAACTTTTTGGTTTATTTTCTTATTTTTTGCCTAAAATAATTAATTGGCTGGAAAAAAATTCCTACACTATAGGTCTTTTTAGTAATGTAAATTACTTTTACCCACTCATTTTAAGTAATGCAAATTAAAATGAGTGGGTTCAAGGTCGTTCCCAGGATCTAATCTAAGGGGTGAGGAGTTAGTCATAGTCAGTCAGGTTGTGACATTTCAGCACGGAAAAGGCATATTTAACAAAAATTAAATTAAGTTGTATTTAATTATAGTATTGCTTTATTAGTTATTAAAATTATTTGCTGGAAAAAAATTTATTTTTATTAAATTATTAATTTTTCCTCCTGCCCCCTCTGGGTTCGCCCGTGAGCGAGTTAAAGTTCTGAAATAGGTATTACTATAATTTACAAAACATTTGATTTTTTAAAAATATTTTTTCAACGCTTGATTGTTTGCTGTAAATCATGGATTTAATAGATGTAATTAAAAAGTAATTAGCTTTAGGGTTTTTCCCTGGGAAAAAACTAATTATCCCCTTACATTTTTCATTTGATTGGCTTTCTATACCTCTTATTACTGTAAAAACCACTCACTCCCTCTTTTCCAATCTCTTGAGGGTTCTATGTCCTGTTGAAGATTGCCAATGGATGGTTGCTCTTCCTTGTTCTGCAGTTCCCAGACCACTACAGTTACACATAGTTGTTGCGGTTTGATCCAGCCCTCTCATAGTTCGTCGCCTCACAGTCCTGTGGCGATAGCGATTCTGTTTGGTATATCGATCAGCTTTAGTTGGTTTTTGTGGCTATTCAAGGTATCAAAGCCAATAGATGAATATATATATGTATCTGAATTTATGAAAAGACCTGACCTTATTGTACAAGAGCCCATGAGGATAAAAAAAGGCAGTTATTTCACCCAAATTGTTTATTACTTTATTGAAAAATTGTCATAATTACTAGCTATTAACTGTCCTTGAGCATTCAGTTATTAGGGTTTCATAAGTGTGCCAATAAAGAGTTGTGTAACCATATTGGTTTGATTTCTATTTTCCTTTCGTATTGGGATGAAGAAAGAAAGATTGTATAAACGGTATTTTTGAACAGTACTAATGTTTCTCTGTCTATATATTAAAAGTTTAAGTTGTAAACGTAAATTACCGATTTACATCCAGTAATTAAGAGTTTTTGTTTCATAGAACAGAGAATATATCGATAACAACATTTTATGAGAATAAATAATTAACATCTGAAGAATGTAGACGATTAGGCGATTGCTAAAACAATATTATATTATAAGTCAATAGTTACAGAGCTGCAACAGAAGTAGAATAAAGTACATCAAATACTATTCTACTTGCCTAAAACTGTAGAATTGAATAAAAGTCCATTTCTACAGTTCTAGTGAATCTAACAGTGTACTATTACAAGTAATTGAAAGGATCTTTACAAAGTTATAATTATAAACAAAATGATAATGTGAAAACAACAAACATTTCTTTTAACCTTCTTAATCTGGCCCGCTAGGAATGCTTGAAGGTATAGTACAAGAGCCGGGAAGAAACAAAGCCAGTTATCTCACCCCAATTTTTGATTACTTCAATAAAAACTATGTATAATTACTAGTCAAAATTGATGAGTCTGCCAAGTATAGGTAGGGGGATTAAAAAATGGTGGCTGTTTCAAAACCTTAGACAAATATTAATTTTTTATTCGGAGCTATTCTATTCTATCTTAAAAACTACCAGCAACACTAGAACATTATTTAAAGAAGAGTAAATTTGCTAAAATATTAGATCTTTACATTCAATAGTTCTCGAGATATAGCTTTTTAAAAAGCAACATTTCATAAAAATATATTGAAATATCTGTAGTTAGTTAATTTATTTTGAGAAATCTATTTCTCAGGAACTATGTGACGAACAGATGTCTATTAGCACTCACATTAAAGCTAGTTAATGTACTATAAAGTAGTTTATGACGTTTATTTTTGTTGGAGTAGTAGTTTTCATGAAATTTGCTAAAATAAATTGATTTGCAGTTGTTCAATTTATTTTGTACGAGAGGAAAAAATATTTAGTCAAAAGTGTGTGCTCCCCTGTATTGGGCATAGCATATTTATACAGAGCATACTTGTACCTAGTCAGACAATTATATTCTTATAAAATATAGGCATGGGTCAGTAAAGTAATAATATATAATAGTAATGTCTGTATGATTTTTTTTGTTTTATCATTTTTGTTCTTTAATCTTTTTCTTTCTATAGTTTATTTTTTTTCTATATTTGGTCCCTTAACCCAACACATTTTTCTTTTTCCCCCCTTTAACAAACATAGAATAAAATTAAAATATAAAA
>NW_027107215.1:29422-111795 GCF_000696795.3 Halyomorpha halys
ATAAAAATAATAAATATATATTAAATAGTAATAAATAATAAAAGTATATACAAAAAAGCATAATGAGGAGGCCTTTGAACATTGGAATATATGTGCCTACCAAAATAATTTATTAATTAGTCTGTCCGTATGAATACAATAAATTTCTATATACAGTCATAAATATACACACTAGTATATACCTTAAAATAATTATTTTAATATTGAGGATAAAAAAAAAGTTAGATGTTGAGGAAATTACTGGAGAATGTTAACTTTTTTTTAATAAAAGCGATTTAAAAACTTAACTGGAGCTTGCTTAATTGCTGTTTATAATAAATGTTTCTGGAAATGTATACTCTTTCTTAAAATAAAAATTATTGTTTTACTTCGAACAAAAGTTAACTTTATCAGGTAAAGTACATATATACTTACATACATAAATGTGGCACAGTATAATCTAAGAAGGGTCAATAGAAATACTTGAAAATCCCACTCTGGCATATTCGAAAAATTAATTTAAACTATAAATTAAACCAACATGCTTGCCATAATAGAGTCACATAATTATAATTGACACTTGGCGTGGTATTTCCTGCAGATTTCGAAAGGGATAGTAGAGTCGGAGCTGCGGTAGGAATTTTCTTCGTAATCTAAACTAGTATTTCCACCAAAGTAGTTCATTTGTTCCAAGACTGATTGCGATATACCTGCTTGAGGCTAAGAAAGACCAGTTTTAGTGAGAGTAATAATAGTGTAATCTTTGCTGTGTGTAAGTTGAACTGAAGTAAGTGGATCCTTGAATTTCATTAATCATATTATGATTGACCTCTCATTGTTAATTATTTCTAAATTTTCGCTATTAGTTGATCTTTTGTCGCACAAATGTTTGCCAATTTTCCAATCGCTGTATCTTAGTCTTCCTTTACAAAAAAAAAAAATATTATAATTTTGTTCACATGTCTATTGGGCTGCAGAAATCTGGAACACATAGCTGGATTAACTATATAGACATCTTGGAAAATAATGGTGTAAATGGAAATGATATAAAAAAAAAAAAGCTTGTAATTAATGATTGTTTTTGATGATATTTGACGAAATAAACTAACAAAATGTTAATTTCTAGATGTTCATATAAAGTGTTGGATTTTTGAAAAAGTATATCTTCAGACCCATAAGATGCACGTATGTCTGGCCAATATTCAAAATACAGAAAATTTAACTTATTAAAAAGTAGTTTACGACACTTATCTTCGTAGGGGTACTAGTTTTTATGATATTCACATATGGATATAAATATAAAATATTATATAAATAATGAAAATTTGTCCGAATAACTATAAATAAATTTATTTTAGCAAATATTATGAAAACTACTATATCTACGAAGGTAAAGGTCATAAATTACTTTATAGTCCATTAAACTAGCTTTAATATGAGTGCTAATAGACATCTAGTTATGGTTTAGATATTCATTTATTTAGTAATAAGCGTTTTGGTTTGGAGAATTCATGAATTCGAATAACATTGAAAATAAAATAAAAGTTGTACTTGAGCGCATCTAAGTTTTTTGAATCCCTCTTGGCTCACCTGTATAAATATCCTTCTCCCTCAAGCAAAAACAGATAAGGAAAACGTTGAAATGTTAATCTAAACTGAGCTGCAAGTGCTGTGAGGGGATTAGTGTTGGAACTTTTCGGATGGAATATAAGTACTGTTTAAAGTCCCCGGATAAGGGAAAAGAGCAGGGGAGAACTTCGGAACTAAGTTAGCTCGGGAGTTTAAAAAGTCCTAACGCTTCCTTGACCTCCATGTTTTTCATAACTCCTTCAACTTACTGTATAATGTTCTTTCCTGTAAAGCCAGCGAGTTGTAAAAGTTTTACGGCGCCTTGGCAAGTAAAGGGTGTATATTATCATTCTCTACCGAACTAAAGCATATTTATGTTTTGTTCCTTGTCAAACTTTTCATGTATACCGACGGATAAATTTTGGGAGGTTTCTGTACTATAATATCCGAAATATCTTGTTAATTTTCTATATATTAGGGTATTCAAAGGCGTGATTGTTCGCTAGAAAAATATAAAATCTTATTAAACAACTTTTAATCGAACTAAATATAGAGATGGAACTCACATATTCTATAAGAAGCCATCCAAAATTGTTTTTTGATCTACTGGGATAAATTTTTGATATCCTACCAAAATCCGAAGGTTCTATCTTTATCTAATAGTGAGATAATGCTGTTTCTTGGATCTATGTTGCGAAAGAAATGTTTTCAGAAAATTATCGATTTAGCTTATAAAACTCAATTTCACAAATATATTGCTAGGATCCTTATTGCATATGTGAATTAAATTGTAGTGTGTTATTGGAAAAGAAGTCCTATTTCTTTTTTTATTTAAACTACTTTATATTAGTGTTCATAGTTGGTCACAATTTTTTATAATTATAACAACAGAAAGGATTTATGTTTGTGATTAATTTACTGCTATGAACAACTGAAGCTCCCATGTTTGCGTACAACTTCTGGAAATTAACAGCTATTACAATAGTTCTTCACGGACTCCACGACAGTCACGCGAAGAGTACAGATTACAGCTGTAGGATACCGTTTCGAAAGACACCAGGCCCACGAAGGATAAAGCAACGGCGGGAGATTTCCTCATGATCCTGAAGTACGTGCATCTTGTCCTAACCTGGAGCTCAACGATGTTAGGTGAAATATCTTGGTCCTCAGTCTCGGATTTAATGGTATCTTCTAGAAGCACTCAGATCGTTCTAAAGTATTTTCTAGAAATTCGAAATGTTAGTTTACAAAAATATTGTATTTGAGTTTGTCCCTGTGATATTTCTAAATATGCAGCTGTTTGGACCAAAGTATATGAACTGCATTTTCTTATTGTATAATCGCATAAATAATTTATTTTCATTGCAACTGCTGACAGCTTCAATTAGTAAAAACGTTTAAGGAACATCTTGCCAACAAGCAGTTATTAACGAATATCCTTATCTCATGGTCAGCCTTCTGCCGGTAGTGCTGGGAACACCGTACCTTACAATGGACCAGGCGTTAGGCAGACATCTAGATAGCAATGTGCTCTTGCAGGCGATGTAAACTCGTCAACGACGACTATTTCTTGTAGATAGCTCTCCGCCGTGGGAGGGTTGATGCAACCCAGACAATTCGTGGGAATCTGTGGCCAAGGTTGTGCTGTTTTCAGGTAAATGTTCTTCCTTTCAGTTTTATTGCGTAATCTAGCCAATATTGCTTCGATTGTACATTGGTCGTGTTGTTAAAGTATGTAGATAACAGGCTCTCAATTTCGTATGATTATCGAAATTCACAGAATATATATTCCAAACTAACATGAAATTTATAAATAAATAAACTCTTTGAATTTAATTTTCCCTAGTAGAAGATGTTACAAAGATATTTTATGATATTTCGTTTCATTTGTTGGTTCATTAAGTTTAAGAACATATTTTAATTATCAAAATTGGACAGATGGAGTCCTGATTCAGAATCACGAAAAGTTATAGTAAGAAGATTAAGTTTTAGGTCTTAACTACATTAGTACTTCAAACTAGCAATGTCAAACTGTTCAACGAAAAAACAAGTGTTCCAAAACCATTGCAGAAACACAGGTCTGAAGATCTTGGGCTTTATGATTCGATCTTGTGGTAAAAAACTTGGTGTCTTCGAGTTCAAGACATAAAAGAATTTATGAAACTTTTAAGTAACGCTTTTGAGACTTCCTAAAAACTTTAATGCTGCATCAAATATATTTCTTTGACTACGTTATAAAATTGCTATATTTTTTTTTATGTGGGGCGAAACGTTGGCTCATAATAAATAAATTTAATTATCATTTGAGTCCTTTTGACCGTACCCTTCTATAATTCCCCCTCCCCCCGTATTTTCCTGTAATTTGTTATTTATTTTGAATTGAAAATATTATAAATATGGTACTGTAGATTTGAGTTACTTTTTTTAGATGTAGAGTAACTTTGGGATAGTATATAGGGGGACCCCACTTAATAAAGAAATTCGAATATATGATACTTTCGTTCCAACGTCCAGTTCAAAATAAATCTTTTTTTTCTTCTAAATTGTGCCACTATCAAAACAAAGCAGTGGAGTGTATGTTTTATATTTTTCATTAGTGAAAAATAATTTTTATTTTTCGGTATTATTTTATTGTAAATGTAGCAAAAAATAAAACTTTAATTTAAAACGGATTCATAACTGAATTAAATGTTTATTTTCTAAATGATTTTGTATGGTTGTATGATTTTAAAATTGTCCTGTTATGTGTTCTACGAGATTTTAAGAAATTCACTAGTCATTTAGAAGAGCTACAGAGATGATTTTTCAGCTAGATTATGGAACAAAGAAATGGAAAACCGGAAATAAAAGTGAAAAATTAGAATTATCAACGAGCCATGAAATGATATGAAACTAGCTTTCAAAAGTTAAAACCAAAACGAGCCAGTAAGCTTTTTCGATTGCGTTTCTACGTTATTTTTAAAAATGGCCATAAGTTTTTCCCTGTAAATATATTACAATTTATGACAGTGAATAACTGTTGTATTTTACATATTTTGGTACCTAATAATTTAGTATAAGCTAAAATGATAAGTGTTAACATTTGTAACGAATCAATCAAACGTTCTTGGTTTCTTAATTATAACAAAAAATATCGTTGATACTATCTCAGAAGAAACTTTTTCATGGAACAATCATTTCGCTGTCACGATTTTTTTCACTGAACTTAAAAATATTCCTACAATTAATATTTTAGGTATGTGAAATGGAATACTGCCTGTGAAACAGTAAGATACCTGGGAATTCACCTAGATCGCCGCCTTACCTGAAATTAACATATCAATATTTAACTAACTCAAAACTACGCAAGGTTAGCAATGTTATATCCTGTCCTAGATGGAAAGTCCAAAACCAAAAACAACTGTTCTTATTTTTAAAACAATTCTCAGGCTACTGATGTAAGTCTGGGGAGTAGCGTCCTTTACAAAAAGGAAAAAATTTCAACATTTTCAAAACAATGTCCTAAGAATCGCAGTGGATACTCCTTGGTTTGTAAGAAACAGCCAATTATATCGGGATTTACAAATGGAGTCGATAGAGAATTATATTTAAAAAAATTCATGAAGTTCCACTCCCAGTTACCGATAGTTAAGTGAGTGGTGACCTACAACCTGGGAAACCCAACTTCAAATCGAAGACTGAAGCCCAGGCTGCTGCAGGACATTGTGTTATAAATTCTATATTAATCAATTTCATTATTTTCTTTACTTCTAGTTTATTTTCATTTCTACCTTTTTTTCAAATTAACTTGTTTTTCTTTTTTTACCCAGTAGAGGACAATTTTTTGTCTAGTTAGGTCTACGAGTGTCGTTTGTTTGTTTTTGTTTAGTGGCGCCAAACTTCATTGGTCATCAACGCCATTTATATTTTATTTAATTTTGCTAATATTCGTTAAATTTCATTTATTTTTTAATTTGATTATTCATTATTTTATTATTATTATTATTTTATTTTTTTCCTTTCCGATGAAGTTATATTTTTGTCAGTAAATTTTGTGATTTTAAAAACTGAAACACCAATTTTATTGCTTTATCATCGTCTACAAGGGTTTTTGAGATATCTTGGCTTAGTCCTAAGCTATTGAGGTGTTGTGTGAAATATGGTCATCGTTGGAAAACATGGCTTATTGTTAGATTGTTGTTGCAATACTGGCAGTTCGGAGGCGTTCGTTTGAAATAAGATAGGAGTGGGTGAGCCTCGTGTGACCTCTTCTCAACCTGGTCAGTACAACCTCCTCTCTACGGGATTTGCGAGTTAGTAACAAAATTAATTGTGAGTGTAGTAATTTTGTTATTAACTAATTTTTCTTTTATTGAAAATTATTCTTTTATCTTTTTATTCTATCTTAATTTTTTTTTAAATTATAACGTTGTATATAGGTAGGGGTGTCTTTTATACGTGACTATACTCCCCAAATAAAAAAAAATCAATTATTAAAAAAAAATGTGACTGTTTTATCAACCATCTAAGGCCCATCAGGCTGATCTCGTATTAAAGAAATAAAAAAATATTTTATAGTTCTTTGGATCTGGTTTAATTTTATTATGTTTATTATGACAATTTAAATTAATAATAGTGGTCTTAGTAGTCAGCACCTAAAATCGCAATATAAAAGTATTTTGTTACTGTTTTATATACTTTTTATTCTTTTGAGGATGAGTTAGAATTGGTTGCGGGAAGGCTTACCCTGAGGTTATCCCAAGTACCCGACCGTTAGTGGGAAGATAATGCTAGTCGGTGAGGAAAAAGAGGATGTTTGACATTTATGCAGTTGCATCATGTCAAGGATCATGACTCACCCGCGATCTGGGCAATTGGGAATGAAGGTAACTGGTCTTTGTAGTTCACCAGTCACTGTCGCAATGTATTAACGTGTTATGCTTATAATTTTTTTATTAACCTCATATTTATATTACTTAATAAGGAACTGGTTAGTAACGGTTCATATTATTATTTTGTATTATTACAATTTATTAATTCGAAAAATTTAGTAAATTAATTTAATCAGGATCCTCTAAGTTTTGGTGTATTAGCTTGCGAAATGAAATTTAATTTTTATTTTAGAAAATATTTCCATTTAATTTATTATAAGGATTGAAGTTAAATTTATTTATCGATATATATTTCTTGAAACCAATGACCCTCCGTGTTACAGGCAAAAAAAAAAATCCAAATTTTATTTAAACGTTTATTTTTACATTGCAAATTCACTTTTCAAACTTTTATTTCTTCTCATATATTTCATATACGTAATAATTTCTAGTTTCAGCCATCTGAATTATTTTCAAAAAATGTTCTATCTATTCATTGATCCCTTATTATTATTTCAAAGCGGCAATTTTTTTTCTTCTTTAAGAACTTTAGTTTGTGTTCATCCGTCAGAGCACGCCATATCCTCGTCTCATCCTTACGACCGTGAAGTTGTTTGAACCCATTGCTTATAATAAAACATTGGAGGAAAACAACTTCAAAGGATGAACTCAGTCCTTTCGTCAGTTCATTGTTTTATTTAGTTTTATGTATTTAAATACTTTTATATTTTGAATATGATTTCTTCATCCGACTTTAACCTAAAATTTAATAAATATGGAGATCGTTTAACGAAAAAATTAAAAAAAAAAAACTTTATAAGGCTCATTTTGTAATATATTATTGTTCTTCCTTTTGCTTAGCCTAGTGTTAGTTTAGTTTAGTTTTATTTATATAGATCCTTTTTTTTTCCTACCCTGCCCATGAGATAATACGTGTCATTGCAGCAGTGTTTTATCCATTTGATGCCTTCTTAACAACGCACTATTGCAAAATCAATTTACAATTCTAAGAGCTGTACACGATTTATGTATATTTATGAGTGAGGTGCAAAAGTCGAAAGCCCACTATTTTTGTAATTATTATTTATTTGTTTACGGGGCTTATTAAATTAATTTGTTATTGTTTAATATTCCTCATCTATAAGGCTTGTGCAATGTTTAATTTTTATTCCCGAAAAATATTCGTCATCGGTGTTCTTCGATTTGTAATCCTTGGAACGCGATGATGGAACCCCGTGAGTCACGGGTTATGTATTTACCTTAAGAGTGCCCTTGGCAGGCTTCTCAACTTCCTAGATTCCTATTAATAAAAATAAATATTATAAGCTTTTTAATTAATCAATTATTATAAGCTTTGTGCAAAACCGGTTTCCATTAACTTAAATAATTTTATATGGAACTCTTAAGAAGTAAGTTAATTGAAGTTACCTTAAGAGTTAGTCTAATATCTATATTTATTGTAATAGTAGTATATTCTATAAATGTTTTAGCTGGTTAAAACTAATATTGGAAGGGTAAGAAAAGTAGCATATATCGGAATAGTCAAGTCCAAATAAAATCCCTAACAATACCGTAATAAAATCAGGTCTAGATAGGCTTAGTGGTTTATACACTGTAAAACATTTTGAAGTAGACATGGTTGATACACCAAAACTTATCATTTTAAAGTAGATTAAGGGAGCTATTTAGGGATGCCCGTGAAAGTAGTATAAGTCTTAATTGCATAATGTTCTACAGTGTGTAAAAAAAATTAACCTATTTCGTTCATTTTAAAACTAATACTACTTCTCCGCCCTGTCTAGATTGAGATTCGTACATGCATAATTTATAATTCACGACTATATACATAACATGAAAGTACACAACGATGAATGTACAATGAAAGTAGTTTTTACTTATTTCTTCATTATTATCACTAATGAAATAAATATCTATACCACGTTAAGTAGTTTTATAATTTCATTTAACTCATTCGTAAAGGGTTTCAGTCTACACAAAGCATTTACATTACAAATCACATGGGATGACTTTCTTATGAATTATGTCGTGAAGCTTTTATTAAGTTTTGTAATTGAACTACATGTAGTCTTTAAAGTGCTAGAACTGACGAATCGTCGACTGGCTAGCTAATATTAGTAACTCCAGAAAATGATTAGGTTTTTGGTGATCTTTCCCAATTTTTGTTTTTTTCCTTTTTGTCAAAACGTTTGACCTTCATTAACACAAATAATGCAAATATATATGCACTACTCTCACTCTAACGAAGCCCAGTGCAAGATGTGACGTAACCAGTGACCCCCCTAGTGAAATGCCTCTCTAGTGTGAATCCGTGATGCTCGTTCGTGAAGGTGTATTCAAAGGACTGCTTGCCGCGGTTGCGCAACATCTCACACGAAGAGTCTTAGTAACCTTTAACTCCTGCAGAGGATGCAATACGACGACCTCTCCTTGTGCAACAGTCCTCTGTGTCACTTCTATCCTTAGCCGTATTCAAATATCGCTCGAACCTGAGTTACATGGACTTTGAGGGGTTTTGCAATGATAGTAGCACTTCGTGGATCTTTTTCTCTTCAAATAATTAATTAATGAAGCGAATCTAGTGTGAATGCAGAAACTGGATCGCTCTCTTTTGATTAATTTTTAACAAAAAAAAAACCCATTGATAAATATTTAAAAGGAACCCATAAATTCTTAAAACGAAATAATAAATGAGGATATAATATAAGATTTTTGTTAACATTTTATTCGTAAATGTTTTGTGCAGGGGTACCCAAGCGCTTTTTAAACACAAACTGATTGATAGGTATGTATATGTGTTATACAGATAGTTCCATAATATAAATTATACAATTCTATATAAAACTGTAATTACTAAATTAAAAAACAATTTATTTTTTAAATAAATTGAGTCATCAATAAACAGTGGACGGTATAAGTATTTTTTTTTTTGTTTTTCGTAAAATATAACACAACTCTTACCATTTTCCAATTTTAGTCAATTTATCAATGCTGCTCGATTTAATTAACCTAAGTCTACTCTTTCCGTTTCAAGTCAATTTTTAAAAAGTCATATAGGACCGCCGGTAAATATGGGTTTTGCTGGGGCGGCCGTTAAGGATTGCCTTTTATTATTTTGTTGTTTATATATCTTCATAAGTTCATATATAAACTTTTGATAGGAAATTCCTAAATTTTTAGTAACTATAAATCAACTCATTTTTTGACTTACATATTCTCACATAATAATAATAATACATAAATTTATATGTGATATTTTCAAAGTCATATTAACATTGAGTTAGGATCTTTTATTTTATGTCTTATAGTTATTTAATTGTTATTTATAATTAATTAATCACTTATATACTACTCTTCACTTATTATTCTTTACTCTTATTTTAAATTTCATTGGATTGACCAAGTATATTTGCTATGTTGATCTAAAAACCGTTAATCTATAAAATCCTCAATTTTATCAATGTTTAAATTTCTTCCCTTCTTTTACAACAATTTAATTTAAGAAAAAAAATTCTTTTTTTGAAAAGAAATGAATAACTATTCTTAATATTTAAGTTTTTACCTATATATACTCAATGATGTAAGTATATGGACTATATTATATATGGATTGTGCCTATGAGTGTTATATTGTGTATGGATTGTGCATATGAGTGCTATATTGTATATAGATTGTGCCTATGAGTGTTATATTAGGTATGGATTGTGTCTATGAGTGCTATATTGTGTATGTATTCACGGTGTTCAAGATTCGATTGACACCCACTTATTTTTCATTATTTTTTGTTCTGTGTTCTAATGGCTTTTGTTATTGTCTAGTCTCTTACTTCCTGTATAAAGATTTTTTTTTATCCTAATCTATTTTTTTTGTTTTATTCTATTGTATCTGGTCTTGGATAGTTGGGTTTTGTTTGGTTGGAACACGCTCTGCGCCAAGATTGACTGTTATCGTATTCCAGAGTAGGTCACGCATGCTACAATATTGTCTTTGGAAATCTGGTTATACACAAATCGGTTTATTGTGTCCCTTAACACAATGGTAAATGTTTTTCATTTGATTTTTTTTTCACCAAAACAATCATTCATCATTTTCTTTTGTTTTTGTTAATATTGTATTTTATTTTAACATTTGTCAATTTTCTTCCCTCTTCCCTCAATTATTTTGTTAATCGAATCTTAGCAATTATTAAACGTTCGTTATTGATACTTTTATAGATATATTAAGAGATTAAAGAATCCTTAATTTATATTAATATATGATTAATATATTAGTTGTAAGTTTTATCTTATCATATTAATTTTTATTATATATATAAATATTTCAATATCTCATTTTACTTTTGAGGTGATATTACTGTTCTTTTGTTATTATTTTTTTTTTTTTTCAATTTTTTAAATACCTCTATTTCTTTCTTTCAGGTAAGTCCATTAGCAGCTTACATAAGCAGTTGACGTAAGTAATATTTTGACATTAATAATGATTGTCATATTATTCTGTAATTATGAGGGTATACAGTGTTAAACATAAAGAAATTTGATTCGAATAAATACTTGGTTGCAATTAAATTATACCTCATGGGGTCTTAAAAAAATTCCTTGTGTATTACTTAAACATTTATGCAACCATTGGTCATTTATTGAAGCAGTCCATTACCCAAGGATTGTATGGCTTTAAGAATACTATAATTACAGAGGAAAAAAAGGATGAATCACTTATCATTAGTATAATGTTTGAGTTTTAAATTGTTATAAATAAATGATTTAATTAAATATTTTAAACTAAATTTTTGAAAATTACTATTGTTATTTCATAACAATTAAATGGTTCAATATATTATTATATTATTTAATAATATATTCGAAAAAATATATAGCTATTATTACTAATTTCTATTATTATTGTATAAAACAATAAACACGCATTCGAAAAAAAAAAACCGTATTTCTTACCATAGTTCCTATGTAACTGTTCCCCTCATTTTTATTTACTCACTACTTTGTTTTTCTTTTTTGTGTGTTCGTGTGCCTGAAAGAAATTTTAACATTAGATTAGTTTGAAGGTTAAAAAAATTAATAATAAGTCTTAAGTATTTTTTTATGGATTCCTGAATGAAAAGTAATGTAGGTGGAGAGTGGAATAAATAGATCGTATAAGACAAGGAAATTAACGAGAAAAAAAAGATATGATAGTGACTATAGCCTAAGATTTGATGATAATAGTATATTATAATATTTAGTTATAATGAAAATGAAAACCAAGAAATAAATATGTCTTATACTATATATGTTGATATATTGATTAATTTGCAATGTCATGTAGCAACTCAATAAAGGAGTTTTCTCCTCCCTTACCCCTCTCTGTCGTTTTAGATATTTTAATTTATTAAAATTATACCTTTTTAGTAATTGGTATAGTTGTAAAACTATATTGTTATCCACTTAGTACTATTATTATTAAAAGGTGTCCTATAAAACAATGAAGTCTGGTTACGTTTGGCAAACTGATTTCACTTGCTCCGCGGGAAAGTAGATCTACCGCTAAATTATTGAGGTATGGTCAAGCTGCTATAGAAAGGGCTGCCAAACCTTATGTAACTCTTCGAAAAAACAAACAAATAATTTAAATAGAGGTTCTTTCCTCTTTCATCTGAAATAGGCCGCACTTTCATTAATTTTAATCGGAAACTGGTTCTACTGACTAATAGAGTGGCGAAACTGGAATCAATTTAGAAATTTGTGCAAATTTTTTATAAAACGTAAAAAGAAATTTTAACAGTGAAATATTAATATTTAAAATTCTTCACCTTATATTTAATTTTATTTTCATGATTTAAGTTATAATTTTTTTTTTGGTGTAGTTTATTTATTCCACTGAAGTATTATAATTCTTAATTACTCCATTTAAATTGTAAAAAAGTACTATAGTGATTTCAGATACCAAATATGAAACTATTAAAAGACTTTCTATTACAAATATTTTATTCGCCTATTCCCTGCTTGTCTCTTTTTTTTCGTACCATTCCTAAAGTATGATTATTAAATTAAACATACATATTCCAAGAAATGATATATGTATAATATTTATACTATATATTATTTATACTAGTTCTTCTCCCCCTTGCGTTGCCTTGTGGCATTATGTAGTTTTAATTGCAGGTAATTAAGATATTATAGACTAACATTAGCCTATGACTTACGCCATTATATTAACGGAACGTTTAGCTGGTGCCTCTTTGAATTTTTTTTTTCTGACCTCCTAGAAAAATAAACATGAACAAATTAAATATATACAATAAAAATGGGTTTATATATGCAGGCAAATATTGATCTTGGTTTGCCAGAGTGGCATTATAAGATAAATTGCCGGGTCCACTGAAGGCTGTGTCATCAATGATGGCATGAGTCTGCCGTAAGCGCACCTCCTTGGCTTAGTTGGTTGCCTCTTTGAAATAATCAATTTTAGTTGAAATTCGAAATTTGTAATTACTTTTGACGAGAAGTAGCCTATTCAATATTAGAAACATAGGCCATATTTCATTATTGCAATATTCGAACAATTTGTATATGAATACACATTATCAGCAAGAACCTTTTAAGAACCACTTTAACTTACTGCTTTCTCAGTTTTCGATCGATATCAGTTTTGCATTGTTCCATGTTTTACCATATGTATTTTTCATTTTCTCTATTGTTATTGTTTTTTCTGTGATTTTAAGATAATATTTAAAGGACATCGGATACAGATCTTACGTTTTGTGATCTGTATCGAAAGTCCTTCCTTTACGTTTTTATTCAGGTCGCTGTTATTTGCATCCTAATCTATTCACTGTAATTATTTTCATATCATTTGATTACTAATTTGTTTGTCATTGAAAATGTTTAAAAAAAAACTATACTTTTTCTTCGCATGAGGAAAATACAATTAAAAAAAAACTTAGCAAAAAGACTAAACAATTATACAAAGTATTCATGGCAAAAGGTTCTTTTGATATTTTTACATGCAATAAATTATTTCTCAATAAAATATTTATAAAGTTATTTAAATATAAATAATTTTTACCCAAATTAGAAATGTAAATTAAGTAATTAATTGATAGTAAATTTTTATTTAAATTTATTTTTAAAAATCATTGCTGAACTTTAACTTTTTATATTGGTTTTTTTAAATCTAACGGCTTAGTTTAAGACACCTATCTGAACTTTTATTATTTCGGTAAAAAATAAAATTATAAATTATTTCCTGAAATTATTCATTATTATTTATTAATAAGGTGTTTGAAATATATTGGCAGTTTATTATAAATTACATTTTATGTTTTAATATGTATTGTTAACAAATTTTATTATTTAATTTAAAAATTTAAATGTAAAATTTTATTTTTCAAGGGCCTAAAAATTAATATATTTATTTCTGCGATACAACATTATATCTTCGCGTTTATAGATATTTCAAACTGTTCTACTATGTGTCCATGTTCTAATCCTCAATATTTATTAATTTTTTTATAAGTAATATAAATTAAGTATTATATAGTATTGAAATGATGTATATTAGTTTTAATATATTTTAAATTAAATGTTAAAACATCGAATTCATAATTGAGAAAAGCAAAATTTTAATTATTATTTACCTATAGAAATTCTTGTATTTCTTTTTCCTATTTAATAAGATTATTGTCTGTAATCCAGGCATAAAATTCACTATTATTTAATAATTACAGTATTGATTACAATAAGTTGAAAGTATTGTTTAAAAAAAAATTTAAATAATTAAAAAAAAATCTTATTATATCATTGGAGTCCTATTCATTCATAAAGTATTCCTTAAAAAAAGTTTTTAAATTTATTTATTGATACTATATTTACATAAAAATACATCTCGTGAATTTGATGTTAGATTATAGTGGAATGATTTGATTATTATAGTTATGAAGATCAGTCTTTTGTTATGGATAGGAAGTTTACACCGTCTGTCTAGTAGATGCAGAATCGACGTGAAGTCTCCTGTCTTTTCAGTCTTGTGTGAAGATTCCAAGTTAGGCGTTGTAGTCAAAGGTAGCGGCATAAGAGCAGCATTATTAAAGGGTACAGTAGGGCAGTCGGTAGGTTTACCAAGAAGGGTAAAGGATAGGATTTATTCCTTAAAAATAAAACTGATCAATCAATTTCGTGGTGGTATGAGGCCCTTCCTCCATCTGTGAGGTTATTGTTATTTATTTATTATCAGATATAGTCACTATTCTATTAATTTTTATGAGTATAAATTATATTTAACGATATCTAGCTAATCAGTCATTAAACCAGTTATATGGTTGCAACCTAATTACTTCGTTTATTGCTACTGTGAAATTTTATTGCCTCTTAAAGAAACAGACTCTATAAATCATTCTTCTTAATTACTCCGGTGGATCATAATTCTTCGAAATTTCGATTTTATATTTTTGTCTAGTTATAACGAGGATTCTTAAACATGATGCGCAATAAATCTAAAATTATCTAAGAAATCTAAGTTGTAGATAATTTTCAATTTAATATCATGCCAATTTTCAATTTCAGGCGATTTTTTTAATATTGCTCGATTTAACTATCTTTAGTCTTCTCTTCCAAATTTAAGCAAATATTTTTTAAGTTATGTAGGACCGTCTCTTCCTAGGGGTTTTAGCGAGAGACATTAATAATTTTTAAAATAATTTCTTCTACTCTTTAATATTTTAGAAAACTTGGGGTATAAGTATACAATAAACATCATTCTCATATATGAGCACCTTTCTGGTTTTGAGTTGAAGTTATACCGTATAGGATCAATTAATCAGCATGTAATTAATTATTTTTTTTAGGTTCGTCTCGACCTTGGTAACTTGGTAAATTTTTATTATGATGAATAATTTACTGAAGCCAAAATTATTTCCTCTACATTTAAATTTTCTCTTAGCTATAGTTCTGTCAGATATTTTTCTCTCTATTTGGGTGATGCATTGTATGCAGCTGAAGCAAATTTCCCAGGTTGTGGAAAGTTTTTAATATACATACGGAAACTCCTACACCTACGAGCACAAAAATGAATCTAAACTTGTCTTTCTCAAGAACTTTGTAATAACGATCACTAACAAAGCCATCAAGGACGCTAGAATAAAAGCTTTTCACGGCCTCCTGGATAAATATATAAGTGGCAGCAGTTTCTATGATTGTTCCTTCCAGATTTTGGTCCCAATTTTGGCTTATTACGAATCACCCTTCATTCGTTTCAGGATTTAAGCCAATTCGTTTAGTCCTTCATCAATTGTTCTGCTCAAGGTCTTTGATTATATTCTATGATTATATACCTTTCTACTGGAACTTCTTGTTTGTTTGCAATCGACATTTTGTTACTTAACCAATGAATCATAATAAAAAAAAATGAAAAACTATAAGCTATTAATCCGATCTAACCATGTCAGCAGCCTTGAAGGAATCTCAAGTTATTTATGACTAAACTAATCAGTGTCAGATAATTAAGTTATGTAATTGTGGAAGTTTTAACTAAAAATTCGTATATTGGGAAATTAATGTTTTTTTTAAGTGATGTTCACATGAATTTCATGGGAATATTACAAATCCTGTTATAAACAATAGTAATATTTATTTCTTGGCACATTACGTTTGCCTTTTCTCTGTCGGGTTCATTTCCTATCATGTCATTTCATATTTTATAAAAATTAATCCCGTAAAATTTGTACATTATTAACAACTTGTTTACCTGAGTCCGATGTTTTTTAACAATTCTCCAATTACTTAGAAGAATATGATATAAAATAATTAACATATAACATATAAAATCTTGAAGGATAATAATAAATAATTGAAATACGCAATTAAATCCTTTTCTTTATTTATTTATTGAAATTTACCTACCTCAATATTTAAAAAAAAATAAGTAAATGTGATATATGCTTCAGATCACATAATAATTTTTGGGAACCACTCAATGGTGGTACTTCAATATTGTTTTAAATTAGAAGATCCTGTGGCCATTTTCTTTTCAGACGCCTTGGAGGGTTGATGAAAAAAATAGTTTTGGGTGGGTAAGAATTTTGGAATGAAAGGAGGTATTTATATTTGTGGCCAAATCTGCAACGAATGGAATGTGGAGGTCTTTACGGATGTGTTTATTTGTGACGTAATAAAGGGCATCAAGGATTGTGGATTGTAAGGACTGGGTAGGGGAGGAATTTAATGGTTTTGTAGAGCCCCAAATGGATCTGACTATCATAGTGTATGAGGGTTTTTTGTAGTAAATGGAAGTTCAGAGCGTTGGTCAAGTAATTGTAGTAGCATTCGAAGTCTACGAACGTTTGCAATGAAATCATAGAATGCATTCATCGTCTCTAAATGTTATAGATATATTTAGTTATTTACCTAGCTAGTTATATGAATTAGTAGTATGAATTCAGATGAACTTTGTTTTTCGGAGGTGCTTCCCGATTTGATTAGGTTTTGTGAGGTTACTATGCCCCATTCTGAATTACAAATTCTTGCTACATCTACTGGTAATCCATGGCGTCACAGTTTTCTTAGTGTGTTTCAACTGTGGAACCATCTCATCTCATTTTGAGTGGCATTTTTTATCAATGCTTTATTTTAGTGGGCAGAGAAGCGCCGAAACAATGAATAAACTGCTGATAATCTGAGAATCTTAAAGCAATTTTTTTTCAGGCAATTGTGTCTTTATAATTATTTCCAATAAATTTACATAAGACAGATTGGTGTGAACTAGTCTTATTTAATATAAAGAATTTTTGGCTTTGGCTTATTCTTTTGAAAATTGTTACTATGAAAATCATTAAAACTTTTAGCTCAATTGTTTTAATAAATTAATTAGAATCCAAGTTAATTATTTTAAAAACTGTTATTTACTAGATTGTTCATGAGGATGGCTGAACTAGCCGAAACGTTGGACTTTCAAAGAAATATTAAAGATTATGTACATAGATAATTGACTGTATAATTTCAATACAGAAGGGCATCCCTCCACCCCTGCATGCTTCCTATTTATTGTCAAAGTCTGTAAAGCTATCATCTTAAACAACCCTGATGAAGTCCTACAATGAGGGGCGAAACGTCGGATTATAAATCGGGGCATAGAGGAAAACTATTTGTGTTCTTCATGACCGCAACCCTGACCATCTTCATATTTGAAATTATACAGTCAATTATTTAATTTCAAATATGAAGATGGTCAGGGTTGCGGTCATGAAGAACAAAAATAGTTTTCCACTATTTATAATCCGACGTTTCGCTTCACTTTGTAGGGCTTCATCAGGGTTGTTTAAGATGATAGCTTTACAGACTTTGACAATAAATAGGAAGCATGCAGGAGTGGAGGGGTGCCCTTCTGTATTGAAATTATAGTCAATTATCTATATATATAATCTTTACTATTTCCTTGAAAGTCCAACGTTTCGGCCAGTTCAGCCATCCTCATGAACAATCAAGTAAATAACAGCTTTTTAACATAATACATTTTAACAAACAACATTATTACTTATAATTTCGAATAAGTTTAATATAAATTCACATAGATAAACAATAAAGATTGTTTTGAGACTTAACTTGGATTCTAATTAATTTATTTAAACAATAGAACTAAATAGTTTTAATGATTATCATTATTACTTATAATTTAGAATAACTTTAATATAAATTCACATCTCATATTATTTATAAAATATTAGCAGGCTATTCTTCCCAGGTATATTAAAATCAGTCAAATCACTCTATGAAACAGTAAAACAATAGGGAATCTTATTAATTTATTAATGTGCTTGCCTTAGCTTATGTCTAATTACCTAATTTGTCACTATTTTTGAAACTTTTAATATTTTTAAATGGAAGATCGTCCAGGTGCGGTCAAATAAAAATTCAAATAGTGATTAAACTGTTTATATTGAGCTAACGTTTCACCGCAAGTTGTAGGGCTTCTTCAGGGCTTTCAGACTAAAAGTCAGAACGAAAGTGGACTATTTTATTTTATTTTTTTAATTAATTGAATTAATACTTAATTAATCTACTTCTCGTATGGCCCTTAGACTTCATAGGTGTATATTGAAGCGGCCTCACTATGGATAGAGCAAGTTTGTTCTCGAGCGCCTTCAGCCACGTCGGGCTTCGAGTCATTTTTGAACTTTCCTAACTTTCATGGTTAACTTTCCAGAATAAAATAATTTTTAATTCCTCATTTCATTTTGTTCATAATATTTGTCAAAGCTATCCTCAGAAAGCCTCTAGCCTAATAACACTTTCAAAAACAGCATTACCTCATAAAGAAATTAGGCCAATCACTCAACAACTTAGCGGGCAGTTACGCAAGCGTTCATGTTCATAACGGACCAAGCCATCAGCTCGAGGGCCAAAACTATTCACCACTTTCTCTCCAAAATATCCCTGCTATCAATCAGTGGACAGATAATGTTTCAATGAACCATCAATATTTGGGCGTTGTCAGTTGTTCCGTTGTCAATGATAGTGAAGAGTTATATTCCGATTGTAATCTCGATGCTGTTTCAGTGAAGGCTTGTTCAGAGGGCGCTTGGTTTTGCAATTAAACCGGTTTCACTTTAATTTAAGAACGTAATCGTAAAACCTGATTTCGTTCGTACGGTTGCGTGAATGTAGTACACACTACTAGACCATTTACCCCCTTAGACTTTTGGTTGTTAGGAGTAGAATGAACAACTATCATGAATATTATTTTAGAGAGGAGTCTATGTTTTTCATTTATCAGTCATTTAAATATATTTAGAAATTACAAATTGTGTTTTATGTTATGTCACTGAGCTTTTTTTGACAGAGAATTCATAGTTGTTATAATTTTTTGTTTTCTCAACTGGGATACATCCATGAGTCCCCTAGAATACCTTTTGATCAGAGTCCCATATATTAATTTAAGTAAAACTTATGATTAGTTAGTTACTACATTCCTCTCTATTTCTCTGTAACAAGCTTAAGGTATATTTTAATTAAAATTTTGTGAAAACCATTGTTTACCTTTCGAGAGTTATGAAATCGTTTTTCAATGCAGAAAAATTGTATATCAGGAAAAGGATATATTATCCTTATCTATTGAGATATTTAATCAAATAGCGACAAACTACGCAATTGCATCGTAAAGCTATTTCCTTGTCAGTTAAATATTTTGCCACTGATTTGTGTCCGTCACACGTTTTTTTTTCTCTCCCTACACAATATTAAATCTTTCTCCACGAAGAGAATAAAAGGACATTTCTAGCCTGTCACGGCGGCAAGTAAATTGCTACCAGAAGAAATTACTTGTTTATTACCACGAGATTCTCCATTTTATTTATGGATCGTATAAGTGATAATAACTGTAGATTATTTTTATTCCTCCTCATTCCCTATACCTTATCAATCAACAATGGAAAGTTCCTGATCAATTACTCTGAATGGTTTTTCGCTTAGATAAGACATCTAATACCATTCCACCATTCATGTTTTAAAATATCATCACCTACTCTAGACTAAAATAATTGATAACAGTTTGTTTGTTTGTTTATTGTTGCTTAGAGGCGTAAAACCCTCTGGTCATCAACGCCTATGGCATGATAAAAGTTTTAAAAAAATGATAAAAATAAAAAAAAATCGAAGAGGAGTTATAATTTCGAAAGAAGGCGACGTGCTTTTAAAAATTCAAACACTAATGTAATTTTAGCTTCCTCATCTGTGAGAGCTTCTGATAAATTTGGGTCAGTCCTATCCTGTTTATTGTTGGCAAATAGTGAGTACACTCTTCAAAAATATTTCTAATCGTGAGAATGGACTGACAATATTGGCACGTTGGAGGTGGCAGTTTTCTGATCAGGTGAGAGTGCCTGAGTAGAGTATGAACTATTCTCAAGCGGGTTAGAGCAACTTCCTCCCTACGGTTGTTGCGGTAGGATGCTGACCATGGTTTTACTGATCATTTTATTTCTTTTAATTTACTCGGAGAACTTTCATCCCACTTGGCCTGCCATCTTTCTAATATTTGTAATTTAAGGGGTGTACTGAGTTGTGATGGGGTACGAACGGCGGGGCATCGGCCAGTTATATAATTGATAACAGTTTAAATCTCTCTTCCAAGTCCTCCTGACCTTTCATAACAGCAAAAAATAAATAAATTAAAAATTTAAAAACCTGAATAATACATTTTTTCTTATGAGCTTAGAGTCGACTGTTTACATTTCCCGGAATTATTGTACATATAATATAATGAGGAGAATCACTATTAATAATTTCAGATTCATTGGTATCGTGGTTTTTGAGACGTAGTGAACAATATTCATAAGTTAGTGGTGTCTGTTTTTTTAATAAGATAAAGATAACTCGTTTACATGGACACCCATTTGTACAAATCATACATGTACAAATTACAAATCTTTGATAATATCCTTGTCAGGTTGGTATGTTGTTGAAGGGGATTTCAGAATTATTCGAAAAAAATTTTTTTTAGATAATAGAAATCAATTTTTTTATAAACCACTTAAAGTACAATTTTTTTTTAAATCCAGTCTTATTCCCAATCTAGAGCATAATTGGAATCCCTTTAAATAATTTAAACTATATTGAACTGATTTATTGAGATGCGGAAACGTTACTATTTTTGTCTGAACTAGACGAATTAGCTCCACTGCACCTAAAAAAATAATTTTTCAAATAGATCGAAACTTATCTCCTGAATTAGTTGGTTCCTACATTCCTCTCTCTTCTTCTGTAACAAGCTGTAAGGGACATTTTTATTATTTTATAAAACCACGGTCTACGTTTCCAGAGTTATGAAATCGTATTTCAGTGCAGGAAAATCTGTATTTCAGGAAAAGAATATTGAGATATTTAATCAAATACCGATAAACTACGCAATTGCATCTTAAAACTATTTACTTGTATGCTAAATGATATATTTTCATTTATAGAAAAAAAAAGCTGAAGAAGTTTAAAAAAAAAAATTAAATAGCTCAAGACGTATCTCCTGAATTATAGCCACCCAATTAAAAGGTGAAATTCTCTAAAAATTAATCATAAAATCACGTTATATTATATATTAACCGAAGTTTCGAGCAACAGGTAGTTTAGTTAGACCTATGTATTAGGACCCATGTATACATGAGAAACACGGATTGCTATGTACGGAGATGGGTGTGTAATGCCCTAGCGCTGATCCAAGATGGGCGAACAACGAACGTTGCCCTGAAAGACACTGACCTCACGGCTATCTGTTCCGCTGTCTGTGGGCCTCCACATGTCTTCTCGACTGCGTCGGGTATTTCCAGGATGTGAGAAGTGCTGTTTAATGAAGCTATGGACAATGTTTGTAGTATAGTGTTATAAAATGTGAAACAATGGAAAAACGATTGTTTAGAAAAAATAATTATACACCTATATTTTCAAACTATACTATTCTCTTTTTAACGGTTCTGTTGCACCTAATACAGTATAAATATACAATAAAAAAATATCGAGCTTGTTAAAAGTTAGTTGGAACTATTTAATCCGTTCCTAGGGAAATCTATCCAAGAAGAATTTTATCTATCCTTTCAGAATCTAACTCTCATCAGCTAAAAACAAACCTAAAGAATATCTCATTTCATTTTAATCATTTCGTTTTAAAAACAGAGGAATATCATTTAATCGTTTCATTAATGCACGAAAAACGTGCGGGTTGGAAAAAATGTTGAAATACCCAAAATGGATTTTTCTAGCACTAAATGTATATTTACATACAGATTTTCAAACCTCAAATACAATCTGAAGGGACTGTATAGGTTTAAAAAAACTTTAAATAGATCCTCGAGACTGCACGAAACTTTATTGAAATGCTTCCCTATAAAAATCACTTGTCTTGCTTTTTTTCTGCTTAGAAAAGCAGGTTTGCTAATGTAGAGAGGAAAGAGAATACACACACACGCAAGCACTAAACACGCACTCACACAAGCTTGCACACACACACATGCACATACATTTGTTTATTTATCTCAGACATCCTGGATTTCTGCAAAACTGTGTCAAGGGGATATGAAACGGATATAAAATGAATCCTCGCGCCAAGAGATCATCGATTTCAGTGTTACATTTTTTAGTGATATCAGGTCAAAGTCATAGTTAATATTAAGCATGTGTCCCTAGGCATGGGTTCTTGCTGTTGCCCTTTAAGAGGTGATAAAAAAAATATTTTACATAATTTTAGAGTTTTTTTTTTATGTTATCTTATATCCCTTTTATGTATTAGGTTGTCATTATTACCTATATATCAGTCGATTTTTTTTTTTTATATAGAATAACAAAAAAAGATTTCTGATTCTGTTAAATAGGTTTATATGTATAAAACTTCTAGTGAAGTCACACAATTTCTTTTTAGAAAAAGTCGGCAGATTCGTTGCTAGCATTTTTTAAAAACCTCAAATACATATTTATTTTATGCCGATGCCCCGCGTTTAGGAAAGAAATTCATACCTTCTAACATTTTATCCAAATCCAATGTTGTGGCCTAGAAAGATGAATTTCGGTTCTTTCAACCCTTACTAATATCAGTTTGATTTAATGTCTTCATTTACTGAAATAATAAAAAAGTGGTGATCATACGGGCAGCACGAATAGCTTTATATGAGGAAAAAGTAATTTGATGTTTTATTTTATATCTCCAGTTCTAGTCGGTTCGCAGAGTTACAGTTTGTACTATTTCATGTAATTTAGACGGTCCTAAACCCCTTCCAAGCTGGGTGTCTTAGTGGGCCGAGTCCAGGCGGGAAGGATTGCCTTTTTTTGTGTTATGATCTCCTCTAGTGAGAGTGTGACATGTCTTAAATCGACCAACCTACTCGCTATTTTGTCTTTTTGAAAAGTCAGATAAGTAAGGCTACCATGGAAGGCGGGAGTTGAGGGTTTAACACCGTTTTCCGATTTCAGGCGCTTTTAAATTGCTCGATTTCACTTTATTTTCCTCTACCCGATTCAAACAAATATTTCAAAAGTGGTACAGACCCACAGCTCCCTGGGGGATTCATTGAGGCGGGTACGTCCGGAAAGGATTGTGTTATGATCTCCTCTTGTGAGATTAATTACAAATATATTCGTATTTCAAGGTGTGAAAAACGAATATAAGTTTTATTTTTCCATATCGTATCCTACCTTGCTAGGTCCGTCGGTCTAAATTATTTAAATACTTCTCTGTTATTATGATATAGTGAGGCAATAATATAGCAATCTAATCAACTAATATTTTTAGTTGTATTAAATTAGTTTGAATGTATACAATATCACAAAACCAAAAATCGCTTCCTATATAGCTGGTATTTTTTTTTTTCGAATAAGTAATTTAGTTTCGTTCGTCCTCTAAAACCCATAAATTCGAGTTTTCAAAAAATACAAAATATATTTTACCTGGCTCATTTCCGAACAATATTTTATAATTATTTTGGGGAAAAATTAGAGAAAAATTACTAAATCACACGTTATTTATATTTAATATTATCAACATTCTTTTTAAATATCAAAATCTCTCTGGAGTACAGTGTTCGTATCCTCTATTATTTATAAACATTTAACGTTAAGTGCTTAACGAATCGTTAATACAACGGAGTTATTCATCTAATTTGTGGTAACCTGCTAAACTTGCTTAAGTGTAATTTGCTATAGCAAGATAATACATTTTACTGAAGCAAGTTGCTTAATTTTGTGGGCTTTATCGATTCCTTTCAATCAGGGAAAACGTTTACTGATAGTTGAGCTTGAATTCCGAGTCCATCACGTTCAGTTGATTAACTGTTGATCGAAAGTTCCTTATCTATTGCGAACCCAAGATCTAATAGATTTTATATCTACGTATCTTGTTTAGATCCTTTTATATTCTTATTTCGTTTATTGACTCATCTTACCATGACGTTTCAGTCCATTATGGCTATTTTTTAATTGCTTTATCCTTTTTAGTTACTATTATATCTTTCATCTAGTGTTATTATTATTCATGAATAACAGTGGAGGGTCGATTTTTATTTCCACATGAACCTACCCCTCAGGTTGGCTACCTTTCTTGTGGATGTAATCATACATTTCTCTTTCAGAACCGTAGTGTCTTTTAACTGTGGAGCTTCCATCTCACCCCAAGGGATAAAAAAAAAGTATTTGGATCTTTGTGTTGGTACTGTTATTAATATAACTAAATTAGTAAAACGTTGAACAGGGTTAAAGTCTGGATGTCCAACGGCTCTTCGCATCCTCTTTGCATGAACTTTGATGCTCTTTCAATTTTTGTTTAGTGAATTTATTTGAGAAATGTATAGGTTATGGAGAAGAAGAACACTATATTTTGCAAATCTCATCAACTTTAAAATTAATTTAGTTTTTGGGGTTTAATTTAGTTTTAACATTGTCTGTGGGGTAAATGCAAAACCTATCAATAAAATTGATATTCTTTTTTTTTTTAAATTTATTTATTGATATTTACAACTGTATAAAAAATACAAGTAAATTTGATCATAATGACATAATGATATGATACAGCATGTAGAGAAACTACCCAATAGTAGAACTATAAATTTTAATTAATTTAAATTAATCCTTTAAAATTAATTTTTGTAAAGGATGGTTTTTTTTTTTTTTTTACTATAGTTTCAGAGTTACTGGCAACAACCTGTGTTGGGCACAAATTATCTATAGTTGAAACTAATAGATAATGTTGCCATGGATACGATATTTATTTATCAATAGTTCATTCATGAATAAGTGTCGTTTCTACAGAAATTTTAGCTATTAGTTTTATCCTAACTTCATAACTATTGCTAATTTTTCCCTAACTCTGGCAACAAAATTAAAAACGCTTTTTTTGCCTATTTTCGCAAAATGCGCCAAGGGTTTATTTAAATAGAAAAAGTCGAAGGTTTAGTTTTATAGCTGTGTTAAAGCTGTGCTCTTTTTGTAGAATGCTATTCCAGCTTGAATCCTGTCCACCTTCTCCTATACTCGCCCGGAAACCAAGAAAACAAGCTTTTTCGCGTGGGTATTTCAAACCTGTAGAATTTATGGTTTTATTTAGCTCTTGTTTTCTATTCCACTAGTTGAAGGTCGCCGTCTTCTGAAGGAAAATTAAATTTTATTGACGGTTATAGAGATTGGTGGAATAGCTATCCGCTGAAGACTATTTCCTATTTTCATTATAATTTAATAATTTTTTTAATGATGCTGAATATAGTAAATAAGATACATTAATAAGTATTTTTAAAATAATCTCTTACGATAAACTTGTTATCCTTTTGTTTTTATTTGATTAAAAGGAAAATTCATGCAATAGTGTTTTTTATGTATGTAGTTCTTAATTAATCCATACTTTAATTAATTAATCCTGTAGAATCTATGTGGTTATTCATCGATAGACATATATTGACGTTATTTCGTACAGTGGTGAGCACGGGGCGGCAACAGGATGTGTTTGTACAGCCCAGTTCTAGGTCATTTCCGCATTACCTTCCAATCGATAGGTTTTCTTCCTAACAAAAGAAAAACCCCCTGATGTCCTTCACTACTAATTGTAACCCTTTTTAACATTATTGATGAGAAATCTGTCTATAACAATTGAACATATAAAAAATATTAGAATATAGGATTACTTCGTGAGAAATTATTTAAGGGTAGTTATTCACCGATCTTATTAATACACGTATATCGTACTAGTATTTCTAAAGGGACACAACTCAAAATTCAAGACAACTGACAATGTGACACTCTGGCCTATGGAGGGGGAATAGCATATTTGGATTGTGTTGGTAGTGTGGAGAATTCATTGTTATTTTAATGATAATAGTTGGGATAAGTTTCTGAAATTACAGTACATACTTAAGTCGGGTATATACCTGGGAAGTGACAATGTAAAGAATCGATTTATCAGATTTTTCGATTTTCAAAATAACTACACGATTTTGATTGAGGTTGCCATGCCAATGTAGAATAAAATGGTCTATGGTTCCGTAATATCAGCTAAGTCTTATAGTATTGAAATAATTTGATAGGGCTTAAATGGGAATTTTGTTGTCAAATCTAGATTAAATTATTTTAAATTTTTATAGTTTATAAAATAAACAGTTCTCATTGTTAGCAATAATAAGTAATGAACAAATGCAAAGTATTAAAGAATTTTATGAATAACTAAAGGGGAAAAAAATTCAATTAAGAAGGAAAACAATCCGGTTTTTTACGACTGCGTTAACTTAAATGAACTGTCGTATTCTATTAAGGTACAAAATTTATGTTTGTTACTCACTCCTCAAGATACAAAATACGAATATGTATTTTACAGTAACATCGTAATAAAAATTATAATGATGAGAAGATTGTGATGATTGTGGATAATATATACGAGAAGATTACGATTGAGGGTGCGGTCAGAGAATAACACAAATAAGTTTAAAAACTTATTTATTATTGTCAACGTTTCGGCCAGAATTTCTAGCCTTCATCAGGGCTAAGCACTAAAAACTAGATAATACTTGTGTATAAAGTATGTATAGATTGATTAAAATAAATAATTGTTCAGAATAAATATAAATAAAAATAAAGTAATGAAAGAAGAAGGCAATAAAACGTACATGTAGATAATTAAATATGTGAGTAAAATAAATTATGAAATAAAAATGTAAATTTATAAACGTAAACACTTTATTGAGACTGATTAATATTTTTTTAAATAAATAATTTAATTTCTATCCATTTTAGTCTCAACACATTTTATTTTTCTTAAAAGTCCGACGTTTCGAATTCACATTAAAACCAAAATTAAAATCATTATGTTAGGAATTTTACTAATGAAGTAAAGAGGAAAATTAAAAAAAAAGTGTAATTATAATAAATATTTTTAATGCTTGAACTGAGTGGAGGAAGGTTACAATCATTGTTGTGATAAAGTTTTAAAAAATAGTGACTGTGATAAATGATTTTAATTTTGGTTTTAATGTGAAGATTGACTAATTAGGTAATTTAACATAATGTTGGATATACTTATTAACAAAAATATGTTTTACCTGATGTTTTAATGTTTCATAGAAATTGTTGTTTTGACCTGGGCAGAATAGTCTGCATGGAGTTAAGTTTTTAAGTCATATAGTTCTAAAATTATATTAAGGTAAAATAAATTATAAATAATAATGTTTAAGTATTTTGAAATGTTTGAGGATCACACATGTAATAAAAACTGTTTTGTAGTAGATTGTCCCTGAGGATGGCCGGATTGGCCGAAACGTTGGATTTATAAGAAAAATAAAATGTGTTGAGACTAAAATGGATAGAAATTAAATTATTTATTTATAAAATTATATAGATTGTAGGAGGTAGTCCGGGTAGCGGCCAATAAAGTTATAGGAATAGTAATTGAGAACTATTTATTGTAATCCTACGTTTCGCCCCACTTTGCAGGGCTTCGTCAGTGCTAAATGAGAAAACAGTATGGTATAGATAACCTATCTACTTCACTTGTCTCTTGCACCTTAATTTTAATGAGTAGTCTCCTACAATTTATGGCTCTAGATCTAAAATGAGAACTTATATCATACCTGGTTATATTTATTATCAACTTGTCTCCAGTCTACCTACATGTATATTTCCTCATATTGTTATTACTAATATATATATTTTTTCTATATACTTAATAATTTTTTTGAAAGGTTTTTATTTTTAATGTTCTATTAATTCTAAAATGTTTGTATCTTGTTTTCTCATTTATCCCTGACAAAGCAAACTGTAAATGTTGGTTTACAATAAATAGTTCTCTTTTACTATTTGGATACCTTTATTGTCCGCCACCCGGACTATCCTCCTACAATCTACTTCATACGGTCAATTATCTTCTTTCAATATAAAGTTATATAATGCAAAAAACAAAACAAAAAAAAAAACGAAATATGAATAAATTAATTTAATAATAATAATCATTTAAAAATTAAAGTTATGAAAATAAAATATATGTAACTAATTTAATATGCACGTCAAAATACTTTCTTTCTTTTTTTTTTATCTTGTTTTTTGTTCTTAGCCCTGAAGAGAACTAAGAACAAAGAATTGTGGTCGAAACATTGGCACTAAGAAATAAGTTCTTAACTTATTTGTATTATTCTCTGGCCGCACCCTTAACCATCTACTCCTCATACATAATAAAAATTATTTGTTCATGATTTTCGTCTTCTCTTGTTAGAATTTTTTTTTCAATATCACAAAAAAGCCATAAGTTCTATACAAGCCTATACGAGAGTTTGGGTCGTACGTAGGGTTGTGAGAGTTTTGTGATGAGCGTACCGCACTAGAAATATAACTAATTTTATTAATACCATTACAGAATTTTGCTGACGGGTTTTATTATTTCTAATTTAAAAATAATTTTAATAGCATTGTGGGTAAGCATATGAAAGCAGTCAGTTGTATAAACATTAAAAGAATTTCCTACTAATTATAATACTATATTTTATTTAATAGTTCCTTTAGATCTGGAAAAATGGATGTTTTTTTTTTTGTTTTTTTTTTTTAAATTTCTGGTATCGTATAATATTTAATGTAATTATTTATTTATTTTGTTATTAAATTATTTTTTAATATTTGGGGGTTAGAAGATATTTTTAACAAGATGGAAATTAAAAAAAAAAATTGTGAAGGAAACTTGACTAATCAGAAATTCAACTGAATTTTAGGTCTGGGTTCTAAACATGCCAAGATCGATTCTTCTTAGGTTAAATGAAATAGAAGGACCAAATTACAGAATCAATTCAAATGCTTAGTCAATAATCAGTCAAGCTGAAAATTAAATGCTTTATAAGTCATAAATTACATTAACCTTAAGGATTTTATCATGTTGTGGTATAGAAACGAATGGTGTTTTAAAAACGTCATACCGCAATAATTCTCTATGTCGTAATTTTTTTCTAATTTAATTTTTAATTACATTCCTTGGGTTATGTACTCAACTGTCAGCGCTATGATGTAAATGTTTATGAAGTTTATTGTTTTTTTTTCAATTCTTCTCGTTAATGAGATACCCCGAGGTTGCCGTTTATCTTAAAGTCCATCTTGTATCTATTGTAGCTCCGAACCTCCCCATTGGATGCTGAGAAAGTATGGTAGTAGATTGATAAGATAAGGGACACACACCTCTTGAGATAGCAGGAGATGGATGCTGAATTCCATTTCCTGACCATGTCCAGTTCTGCCATTTCCCTGGTATCTCTTCAACCCTCGTCTTATCAATTTACTCCCAGGTATTTTTCATTATTTAACTTCACTTATTCGTCCTTATGATAATTGAATTATTTCTGTATTTATTTATATATCAAACAATAATTGTAACCGCACATGCATTATGGAACGAATAATTTTTTTTAAAAGTTTTATGTTTGATATGATATATCAAAAATGTTTTTGTTTCACAAAAAAAAAATGATAATAATAATAATAATAAAATAATAATAACTAAAAAAATATCTAATTGAGATTATAGAGGAAGGTCGTGGCTAGTAGATTTATGTAGCGAATATGTTCGCTTATTAAATACAGTTGGTGGTCTCAATTATCGGAAATGTTAAATTTTTCTTTCAATTTAAGCATTATTATAAAGCAAATATTATTTTTCGTGATCCTAACTCTAATATAGTGCTTCCATTTAAAAACATTTAAATTCCCTTTATGTTATTAATTATTATACTTTCTTTTTAAAGCAGTAATATATTTTAGTTCTGCTGCAAGTAATTGTGTAAAATAATGTGTTATTTATGAAATTCTTTTTGTATAGGTTATGAATTAAGAGTGCGAACATGAATTTTCCTTTTTGAACTTCTATGTGTAACCACTTTTTCAAAATCGTATGAGATTCTTATGCCGCGGTCGCATTGTATATCTTCTTAATTTAATAATTTTATAACATATGACGTTTCTTTAGATGTGTACGGCGTGATCTTGAAGAGATATACTGTAGTCCTCCATTTGACGAATGCTGTAAAATCAAAAAATACTATTCGGAATAAATGTGTTCAACCCATCAACATTATGGAAAATAATGCATTGAATGGCAGTGACGTTTTCATTTAAAACTATGTATTGTCCCAAGTGAAGAAATGAACTTCATAAATATTTTCCAATTATGAACTATGTTCTTGACTTGCTTGAGCATTCAAGGTGTCTTTTTTGTGTTTTCCTCTCCGTTTATGTCTTTCTTTAACCTTTGGGTTACAGGTTGTTCAGGTCTATGTATATGTCTAAATATGATTTTCTATCCTAAAATCCGTATCATATCTAAAATTGTGTATTTGTGAGAATCAATTTATTAATAATGCTTTCTATAATGCTGCTGCTATGTTGATGTACAGAAATTCATCAAATCCATTTGAAACGCTACTCGATCTAAAATAACCTCAATTTCATCCTCACAATAGTTGAATTTAATTAGTGGATTTAAGAATCTCGTGTAAAATCATTACAACAAAACTATACTTATACGAAACAGTAGTTATGCTTTAGGAGTCAGATTGTAATATTACTAAAACATAAATGTGACCCGAACAAAGTTCACTCAAACCCTTCGAGTGATATCTTCAATATTTTATTTATATTCTATTCTAGAACATAGACAACATTTTTTTTGTTTCTTTATTTTGTTTTACTTATGCCTGTCAAATGTACGAACAATCAGTGGAATTTCGAGCAAGTAATTAAGTTGTATTTATGACTGGCATGTAGTAGGTAACAAGGTATCTCTTGTATTGTATTTATGTTTTTAGTTACACTAAGATATCTCATGCAGCTTCTTTAAAGCCTTTTGTGGGAGTTGATGAATATGAATTATGGGCATACCTTGTATTGGTAGGTTAGTTTGCTCCTGTAATTTGTATTGAAATCGTTTTTAGCGTGTCCGAATTAGTTCATTATCTATTGTTATTAACGAACCGTAGAGCTTTTTTTTTTATCGTTTTACAAGTTTTTGACAATAATATGTGAAGTTAAATTGTTGGCTGCCCCATTTATCTGTGAAGCATAGGTCCAGGTATACTTTAATAATAATTAAATTATGAACGTCTTGCAAGATGTGTTTTTATTTTGTTCTTGATGTTTGAGGATTATAAATTATATATTGAATGTCAGGCCGGTATTGTACTTTATCTCTCTGTGAACTTTATAAATTGTCCGAGATAAATTAGGGGCCAGCCTTCTTGCTGAAGAGTATAAGTGTTGATATTTGTCTTAGTTAAGTCGAATTTTCCAAACTTTACACCATTCATGAAGGCTTGTGTACAATTTTGACGTTCGTCGCTGTTAGAGTTTCTGAGCTCTTCGCAACATCGTGTGGATGTACGATAAAGAGTTTTGGAAGGAGTTATGGTTCTTGAAGTGCTCTTGCTAAGGCTGGTATCTGATGGTAGAAAGTTCTGTGCCTTTACGGACTTCGCATTGTATGCGTTGCGCGCATCATAAAACTTTCACTTACCATCCTAAATACATCCCCAAATTGCGTAGATTCGTGCTGAAGCTTTCGCTATTTTTGTAATTTCTGAAACAAAAAAAATCTAAATACCAGAAAAGGCGAAGGTTGTAAATAAAAAAGTTTTAAATAAATACGATTTTTTTGTAACGATGGAAAAATACAATTGTTTTCGTTATGAAAATTCTTATTTATTATAAAAAAATGTTTTTATTCATGATTTTCGCCTTCCTTGTGCTTTCCCTGATCCCTGATGCGCGGACCTCACCATAGTTTTATTTTTCTCTCATATAAAAGTTAGTTGGTTTTATTTTTTGGAGGTTTATTTATTTGTTTTTGTTTAGTAGCGCAAAAGATCAACGCCATTTATAACTTATTTAATTTTGCTTACATTTGTTCGATTTTATTTATTTATTATTATTTTTTTAATTTGATCATTGTTTATTTATTATTTTATTTAGTTGTTTACTTTTTTTTTCGTTCAATGTTATATTTTTGTCAGTAAACCTTTTGATTTTGAAATTAAAACACTAATTCTATTTTTTTTATCATCGTCTTCGAGGGTTTTTGAAATATTTGGGTTTAATCTTAAGCTATTGAGGTGTGATATTAAGCTAGTGAGCTGAAGGTATTATAACTTATTGCAAATCAAATTTTATCACGAGTTTTTTTGTTTGATCTATTCTTTATTCAATATGCCCGGTTTGTTTAGTTCTTCTGTGAAATTCAAGAAGCTTGATTGGTGTATAAATCATCTAGGTATATAAAATGGAATGGTCTAATCTTTGTCTACAGTTAACTTTAGAATTAGTGGACCGACTTACGTGCAGTTTTTTTTTAAATGTTCCCGTTCGCCGTGGGAAGGTTTAAAGATAATGAAATCCACGAATTCTTGAGTATAAAAAATGTTATGAAGAAAATTAGGCGTTGTTGGTTTGTAGCTCAGAAACTATAAGCTTTTTTCACGGTTCTTGTTTTTTTTTTTTGTATTTTTTTTTAAAATGTTTCCTTTGACTCCACTAACGTCTGTTGAACAGATTCGATACTTAGGACTCCATCTTGGCAAGAGACTTATTTGGAATCCACACACAAGACTGAAACGACAAGAAACTGCTCGTAGATTCCGATTGCTACAGCACTTACTTGACAAACGCTCTAAACTTCCCATTCACTACAAAAAATTAGTATACACTACGATAATCAGACCAATTTGGACATATGGAATTGAGCTCTGTGGCTCCACCAAACCATCAAATTCTTCCCACATCCAATCGTTACAATCCAAAAGCCTACGTAAAATCATTGATGCTCCTTATTACGTCACAAATAAACTCATTCCATTATCAAAGACCTTAACATCCCATTCGTTGCAGATTTGACCCAAAACAGATATGCGTCTTTTCATTCCAAACTCCTAACCCTTTAATTCTTAATCTTTCATCCTTAACAATCCCTGTTAATCCTCCGAGGGGTCTGAAAAGAAGATGCCACGGGACCTTCTAATTAAATTAATGTTTGAAGTACCACCAATGGGTGGTTCCTTCCCAAGATTTTCAAGTGTATATGAAACATACAACATATTTACCTATTGTATTATTTTGTACAGTTGTAAATTACATTAAATAAATAGTTAAAAAAAAAAAAAATGTTCCCTTTCAACATGGGAAGGTTGAAAAGATATTTTTATAAAAAATATTTTACTACACTCTAGTATGTTTGGTCTCAATTATTTTAATGTAGCACTAATATACTTATATAATACTAACACAGTTTGCGTATTCGTCTCTTTCCGAAGAACCAGAAAAATATATTAGTGATTTCCTTAAAGGTTTCTTGTGGTGCTAAAAACGAATATCATCGCATATATTAGTTCAATAAAGTATACGCAAATGTTTAATTTTAACAAAATACAATAATTTATATCAAACTATCAATTGTGATAAATAAATTTATATTTATCCTCAAATATAACAATAGCCAAGCATTGCCGGGTCAGCTAGTATGTATTAAAAAGGAATAATAAATGGTAAATATTAATAACGACTTTTTTCCTTCATTCCGTAAAAGTCTTTCCTGTCCAAACGAAATGAATTGATAGCAACTATTCAACTATTATCAATAGAAAGTTGAGCATAATGGAACACCAATTTGGTTTTAATGGATTTTATTTGAAAATATATCACTGTTTTTTTTTTTTTTTCATAAAGAGCAATATGGTTTTTATACTAAGGTTTTTTTAAAAATTTTTTGAAACTACGTAAAAACTCTTGTTACTCCAACAATTTAAAGTTATTCGATAAAAATGTAGCTCCTTATGGGGTTCTGATTACTGATGCAGCAGTCTGAAGTTGCTGAAAGGTTATACCTGTTGACATTTAGTTGATACTGTTTTAGGTAGTTTCTGAAAGGACAACCAGCGACCTCTTGGTGTCTAGTTCGATTTTTAAAGATCTCCTGCTTAGTTTCAGAACAAGCATTGTTATTCAACTTTAAACACATAGTATTATAGATAATTGACAATGAATATTATTATTATTTATAAAGTAGGTATTTATGAATATTATTTTTAGTTTATAATCTAACTTTATTTATTGATAGATATTGAGATCTGCCACATCGTGGGCAATCGATAATAGTGATGAATGAACACATTCTTAGTAAAATAAGAATTAAAAAAAAAGCACATAAAAATAAATAAAATATATACAAACAGAAGGATAAAGAAAATAAACATAATCAAAAAATGTGCATGAAAAAATAAATAAATAAGATAATGATAAAAATAAAAGAATCTCTAGTCACATTTACACTCTTATATACAATATTTACACAATCGACCTGAGGATCCCTGAGCCCACTCTGTGTGAGGGGTAGAGCAGAGCTCATAAGATCCCAGCGCATCCCTCTCGCTGCATCACTGGTAATGATCCAGTGGAGGCTGAGTAAGTTCGGCTTTAGCGCAAACACTCAACTGGTGTGAAGAATCTGACCATTGCCAGAACTCCAATTGTCCTTTTATGAATATTAAACATTGAAAACAAAATGAAGAGGCAAATATGGAAACTCATGTATACTCACTCGTGTATATTTCTTTCTCCTTATTTATTTTTTTAAGATTATAAAACACAAAGCTACAGTTCTATATTAGAACCTAAACAACTTGTGAAAGAGATGTAAAAATAACAAAATACAGAATATTAAGTATATTATGGGAAACATCAACTAAAAAATTCAAAAGTAAAATCATAAATGAAAAAAATAAATAGAAATTAAATATGCCTTTGTTTGTTGGTTATAACTAAGAATTTAAGTTATATGAAGATTAAAAAGGATTCTGAAGAGAAACAAAATTTATCTTTCTAATATTCAAAACCTTGCAATTCAGTTCAATTTTTTTTTTTATCATTATACTCATAGTAGGCCAAAGAATACTGAATGTTTTTAACACCCGAAGCTTCATTAGGAATGATTAATTGAATAAATTATTAATTATTTTGCTGTATTTAATGGAACAAATCAGAAAAAAAACTTCTACCTCTAATAGAACTGGTAAGATTTTGAAAGATCTGAATATATATTCATGTATTATATATCCACGTTTGTATACTCTACTTAGGAATCGGTTCCAACTATCACAATTTCACTGTCATGACAGTATTTTTATTAGTAATCTATTCCCTCCCTCATTTATCGTCTAAATCGTGATAAAACTAATTTTATTGATATAAAAAAAAATTTCAAATATAGGGAGGTATGTACGTGTATATGTAACCTCAAATGAAATTTGATAAACCTTCAAATAGGTATAAGCTTTTTTAATTTTACGAAAGAGTTTACTCTTATATTTGTATTCTATAATACTGTGTAGTATTTGAGAATTTTTTTTTCGAATAAACGTTTTGAAATAAGAAACTTGAAATCCTTGATCTTTTTGAGTTTATTTATAAGAACAAAATTAGGTTTATAATGCTGAACAAGGACCCTGACTTCAAAGATATGTAGCAATGAACTCCGTGTGGGTTTGCAGTATGCCGACCTTAAACCTGACCACAGAATGGTGATTGTGTAAGACTGTGACTATTCTTGACGTATCCTTTTTTTCTGATAAAATGTATTTATCATGAGAAAATTTCGAATTATAGTTAATTTTTTATGTTTATTTAGTCTGCCAATAAATCCGATAAAGGTGAAATAAAATATGTTCTGGTTGGTCAACCGAAGACTTAGCTACTTTACAATAAAAAAGTATTAAGGGAAAGGCACGATTAGCTTACATCAGAATAGGTTTAGAATTAGTGTGGCTGAAAATTAATGGTAGTCACCAATATTTTTTTCATTTTCCTTAAACTAATAAAAAATTCTTATTAGTAAGAAATGTACAATTTATAAAACCTACACTTAGCATACCTAAACAACAATACCTATTTTGAGACATGATAGAAAAACTGCAAATCTAATAAAAACTTTTTATTGTTTTCTCCTTCGCATTAATTGTTTCTTAATTTCTTTTTAAAAGTGGAGTTTTAAAATAAAACATTTGATAGGTTTTTCATTAAACCTAAATGGTGGTAAAATAGGTGTAGTAAAACATTTATTTTAGGAAATATAAGATGAAGCGTTTGAAAAAAGTTTTTCTTTGTTTAAAACCAATATTACGTCCTTACAGTGCATTAAATCTTGTGTAAGTAGATTAAGAGCAGTCATTCAGCTTTCCAAAGCTTGTATCAATGTAAAAATTGGATAAAATGCAGAGGAATTATGACGATCCGATAGAAAAAAAGATTATACGAACAATCCGGTAGAAAAAAAAAATATTACAAGGTGAAAAATTTCTAATTTTTAATTTCTTTAAAAAATGGCATTTAAGGGTTTCAGATGGCGCTAAGAACGAATATGATTTGCTTATTCTTAAAAAAAAAAAAACTATTGTCTAACAAATATTGATTGTATATAGTAGATGAAGGATTATATATTTTTTTTAATGACTTCATTGTCGTTTCGTTAATACGTCTTGATGTTTGTAGATATACATATATGATATTTATTTATTTTTATATTTATTTTGGCTAGAAATGTTTTTTTTTTTTTTTTTTTTTTATAAATCCATGTTATTATTTTTCTGATCGCTTGGACTAATATCTAAAAGTAGTAGTAGTCGGAACTGATTTTCCAGATGGTCGGTTTACTTGCACAATCCTGATGTTGGAGTAAGATAAGAAAAAGATGCAACCAGTCAAGAAAGATGGAGAGAATTGTGGAACACTTATCATTTCAATCGACCTATAACCCGTGGTACGGTAGGGTCTTCATCAAAACGGATGCTTCTCAAAGCTACCTAATCAGTTGTCCTACAACTTACTTGAAAATAATTTCCCAACTGCGATTTTCCGGTAAATATGCAATTACTCTAAATGTCGGTCCACACAAACTAAGCAATATTAGCCGAAATCAGTTGTATGAATTTCTGTCTATGCCCTCAGGATTGGATCTTAAACTGTTTTTTATATATGTAACGCAAAACTTATTATTTTTTTTATTTTTAATATTATTGAATATGAAGTGACGTTTTTGTTTTACTGTTTTATTCTAACGAATGTGGATAGCCCAGCTTGGGTATATTGTTTGTTATTAGTTTATATAAACGATCTGTAACTCATCATTTTTATAAAATTGGGGTCGCCCCATAAACAAATAAATATATTATTATTATTACTTATCATTTCAAATAATTACGATTAAATCAAAGTATTTTAAATTTGATATACACAATACTATTATAATACACTTACTATTAATACTACAGTTTTATAATCTCTGAATCTAAACATGATTATCTTGTCATCTTTATTCGATATGTGCTATCAGTGTAAGTCAAGGTAGGTTACATTATTATTAATGGTACACATTATGTTATTATTTGATTCTTAAAAAATATTAATTAAATTTGTTGTTTATTTATAATTCTAATGAATTAACGTTTATAAGTTTACATAGTTCTTTTTTTAATTTTTAATTCAAACTACAGATTATTGTAGGGAAGGATTTTTACACGCAATATTTATTTATTTTTTTTTTAAATTTGTTTACTTTGAGAAAAATAACAACAATTGTTCCTTCATCCTATGTTGGAACTAAATATTAATTTGAATCTTTGAATCTTCTAATTGGTTTTTATGGTTCTTCCCTTATTTAATGATTATTTATTCTTCAAATATATATAGTATGTATAAAATTAATTCTGCTTATAATTTTAATTTGAACTGTAAAATGTATTAATAATGCTTTATCAGTAAGTCGGTTATAATTTAAAACTAATTTTATTTCAGCCGTTCAGTGTTTAGGATAAAAAATCGTTTTCAATTGCCTTTATTCCAAGATTAACAGCTATTAACTGTCCTTGAGCATCCAGTTATTAGCGTTTCATAAGTGTGCCAATAAAGAGTTGTGTAACCATATTGGTTTGATTTCTATTTTCCTTTCGTATTGGGATGAAGAAAGAAAGATTCTATAAACGGTATTTTTGAACAGTACTAATGTTTCTCTGTCTATACATCAAAAGTTTAATTTGTCTACGTAAATTACCGATTTACATCCAGTAATTAAGAGTTTTTGTTTCATAGAACAGAGAATATAGTGATAATAACATTTTATAAGAATAAATAATTAACATCTGAAGAATGTAGACAGTTTGACGATTGCTAAAACAATATTATATTATAAGTCAATAGTTACAGAGCTGCAACAGAAGTAGAATAAAATACATCAAAGTAGAAATACTATTCTACTTACCTAAAACTGTAGAATTGAATAAAAGTCCATTTCTACAGTTCTAGTGAATCTAACAGTTTACTATTACAAGTAATTGAAAGGATCTTTACAAAGTTATAATTATAAACAAAAAGATAATGTGAAAACAACAAACATTTCTTTTAACCTTCTTAATCTGGCCCGCTAGGAATACTTAAAGGTATAATACAAGACCCGGGAAGAAAAAAAACCAGTTATCTCACCCCAATTTTTGATTACTTCAATAAAAACTATGTATAATTACTAGTCAAAATTGATGAGTTTGCCAAGTATAGGTTAAAGGTAGGATTAAAAAATGGCGGCTGTTTCAAAACCTCAAAAAAACATTGATTTTTCATTCGGAGCTCTATATATTCTATATCTCAAGAACTATGTGACATATAGATGTCTATTAGCACTAAAATTAAAGCTAGTTTAATGGATTATACAGAAGTTTATGACCTTTACCTTCGTAGGAATTGTAGTTTTCATGATATTTGCTAAAATAAATTGATTTATAGTTGTGCGGACAATAAATTTGATTTATGAAAAACTTTATTTCAGAAACTCTTGGGCGTACTGATGTCTGCGAGCGCTCAAATTAAAGCTAGTTAAATTTACTACAAAATGGTTTATTATGTTATCTTTGTAGGAGTAGTAGTTTTTATGATATTTGACAAAATAAACTCACAAAATGTTAATTTATAGTCGTTCGTATAAAATGTTGGATTTTTGAAAAAATATATCTCTAGATCCATAAGACGCACATATGTCTGCAAACACTCAAAATAAAGGAAATTTAACTTACTATAAAGTAGTTTACGACACTTATCTTCATAAGATACTTTTTATGATATTCACATATGAATATAAATTAGGCAAATGAAAATTTGTCCGAACAACTATAAATCAATTTATTTTAATAAATTTCATGAAAACTACTACTCCAACGAAAATAAACGTCATAAAGTACTTTATAGCTCATTAGACTAGCTTTAATTTGAGTGCTAATAGACATCTGTACGTCAAATGGTTTTTGAGATATGAATTTTTCAAAATAAATTCACTAACTCATATATTTTAGTACCTTCCACACAACTTTGTTATGAAATGTTACTTTTTAAAAAGCTGCTATATTTCGAGAACTATTGAACGAATAGCTCTATTAGGGCTTAAAACTTAGGAAATTTACTCTACCTTAAATGACCCTCTCTTAGATAGATATTCTATTGTTGTTGGTAGTTGTTAAGATATAGAGCTCCGAATGAAAAATTAGTTTTTTTTATCGCTTTGAAACAGTCGCTATCTTTTATTTCCCCTACCTATACTTGGCAGACTCATCAATTTTGACTATTAATTATACAGTTTTCATTAAAGTAATCGAAAATTGGGGTGAAATAACTGCCTTTTTCTCCTCTTGGGCTCTTGTACTAGTAGTAACAGCACAGTTATTTTGAATATAATTTTTAATAAAAAGGTGTTACGATTTTTTTTTTAATCCGCTCAAGATTCGCTATAATGTTCTACAACAATGATTATGAATTATTTTTTATTCTTTAATGTTTTTTCATGTGATATACTCTTAAAGGCCAAAGGATACATACTAAAATATTATTAAGTAATGTAATTTAAAATTCTTATTATAAAAATTTAATGTTTTTTTTTTCTCGCCTGCTTGCAATAGTTCAGACTTGCATAATGTTCAGGAATGACGTGGACGTTTTTACCATCCTCATTATTGCTACATTTGGCGATTGCATTGAATTAATTCCATTGGATGCATATTGTATTCTGTGTCGGCTATCCGGAGGAAGGGGAGTTCGTGACCAAACTGGGAAGTAGCTTGCGGACAAATCGTTTCTGGTGAGGGTGCGGAGTCGCCATGGTTACAGATCCCCTACTGACGGCAGCATCCCTCAGTTTCGCCATAATCGTCGATGATCGACCTTTTTTCCTAAAAAAACTTTATTTTAATGTACGTATTGAGCCTCAGAGGAAAATGTTAAGGGCAATAATTTTCTACTAAGTAAATGTTCTTTAAAATGCTTATTTTCGATATAACCAAATTTTTTAAATCATTATATTAAAGCAAAATTCTAATCTTTCGTTTTAAAAGTAATTTCTTTGATAAACGTTTAAACTGTTCATTTCTAAAGTTAAAAATATTCCAAAAACAAAATGTATAAAAGGCAGATTTTTTTTGTATATTTTGATTGGTTAAACTTAATTTTAATATCTTCTCGTTAGGATATTATGTTATATGTTACATTTAATTACAATAAATACTTTTCAGAATTTTTTTTTTAAAGGAAAAATATTTAAAAAAGCTGATTATAGAACAAACTAAAATTATATTGATTTTAAAGGGCAAAACCATTTCTTATTTAGTCTTTAATTTCAAATCCATCTCAAAGTCTTTTTTTAAGTTGTATCAGAACATGAAATCGAAACAAATAAGCTAAAAGTAAATGTAAAGTTCTCAGTTGTTTTCCTGAAAAGTAGCTGCTTATTCGTTCTTACTTCTGTTATTTAAACGGTGTGGGTTGCCACACGTAACGTCGGTTACTGTTAGCAGTAAATTACAAGAAAGGTATTTGCTTTGTAGAAATATTTTGAATAATGTATATATTTGTACAAATACACTATATATTTATTAAAACCTAATATGTTTAAATTGTTAACTATATAAAGGAATATGTGCACTAAATTCTTCAACGTCAAACGATTAGCTGAATTTAATATTCGCAATGTCTATAGTTGGAAGCATTTGTTTATTATCATTTTTCATTTTTAGCACACAAAAATAAAGCCCAATGTAATGTTTCTATTGATTACATTAAAAAACTTGATAAAATTATTTTTTTTTAATTTATTATTAATTTTTGTATATCTCAACAATCGGCTTAAATTTTTTTCATTTTTCACTACGTCGCTAGTTGGAAGAATTTATTTATTTTTAATTTTTTAGCACAAATAAAAATCCAATACGATACACGTTACTATAGATTACATTAAAAAAACCTGACAAAATTGATTTTTTATAATTAATATTTATCAACAATTCCACATTCTTACTTTTACACTGAATTCTCCTACACTCAACTCCAACGATCAGCTGAAATTTTATTTTAGCATTCACAATTTTCTAGTTGGAAGCATTATTTATTATATTATATATATATTATAATCTTAAATTATTACAGTCATTTATAATACAAGGAATTTTAAGTAAACTAAGAATAGTAAGTTCAATATTTCATAATTTATTATTATGTGAAAATCTTTTGTTTTATTGGATAAACTGTAAAATTTTTAATAAATGTGATACGGACGTATTTAAAAAGTATTATTGTATCGCGTCGTGAAGGTTAAGGCTGATGGCGGAAGTTAGGTATACTATCTTCTCCATCAAGATATCTCTACGACCTAGCTTGGAATCTGGCCTATCTGATTAGACTCATCGTGTGAGAGTACTCTCATTGTTATCTCATTAATGGCCCTAGGAATGAATATATAGTTCGTCTATTATCGTGTGGTAATGGATTTCGGGTCTTTAAAACCCCTTATTAGTAGTTATAGGGTATTATCTTTTGCCTTTGTGTTTTTAAATAAAATAAAATAAAATAAAATAATAATAATCTTATGTTTGAAAGGTTTAGAGATTATTCGTATATTCCAGTCACATTTCTTTTAAAAATTGTTACATAATTGGAGTTTTTTACCGTTATAGGCACATAAATTCATGACATTAAGGATTCATGTGCATTTAGGAATACTTTGAAAGAATTATTATTATGATTGAAAAAAACTATTTTTAGCTTCGTCTGATCCATGTGTTTCCAGTTCATTATTTTATGATATAAATGACGTGAATCTGTGAAGAATATAATCGTTAGTTAATAAATTCTATTTGATTACTAATTTATATTAGAATTAAATTGTTGATTTTTGGGAGCAGTGGCATGCGCAAACCCCAGCGCACCGTGTGCTAGAAATGGCAATGGAGAGGGATTAATAATAAAATAAAAAAATAGAATCATAACTGTATAATCTGAAAAATGAATATCCAATTTAGTTTATTACCTTTTTTTCAATAATTATTTGTTGTGATTTATTGTTTTTAATGCTTTAATGTGCTCTAAGGAGCTTCGAAAGGGCTGACCTTAACAAAATAATTTTTATATCATCCGTATGAATTATTATTATCTGTTGAAATAAATTTACTTCTTTAAAAAAATTAAAAGAATATAAATTATGTTTCAACATGCGATGTACGTAATTGTTTCAGGTTCTTTTCCATTTTACTAATTTTCGGTTCTGTCCTTCCTCTGAAATTCCCTCGGGGAGTCAAAGTACCTCCATTAACGACTTAATCACAAGCTTTCTTAGTAAAATTCCTATTCGTGACTATTTTCATTTATAGCTGTATTTTAATTTATTATCCTTTCATGTATTTCTAACCTTGGCTATAACTGTTCACGCGAATCCTTTTTGCCTTTCTTAGTAATTTTTTATGATTTTTGTTATGAAATTATTCCAATTTTAATGAAATATGTATCATTATGATGTTATTACTTATGTGCATTAATTATTTGTTGACGTAGGCGGCAATGGTTCGTTTGAATTTATATTCAGTTGTATAACACTTAATTCCTGTTAAAAACTTTTAATATACCAATTAATTATGATTATTATGTTTTTCTAAATAACTTAAGAATCTCTTTATCAACCAATTAAGCAAGATTAAAAACACTTTTCCGAGAAATCATTCTTTTTCATTTTTTGAGGAATTACTTAAGTTATATTAATTTTGTTTTTGTATCTATTTTAATAATTATTTCGTTTGTCTGAATTTAATCTCTCTTTTTTTTTTTTAAAGTGAGATTTATATGAATCTAAACAAAGAAAACAGTTCTTAAGATCACATTGTATAAAAAAATTATATAAGAATAACATTTTTGTACAGTTCTAATCTATATATACTCATTTTAATAACGTTTCTGCCCTTTCCGTTGACTATTTTCTAACATTTTTCTTCTACAACCCAATTACATCATTAAAATTATATTGTTTACATAAATATAATTTCTGGAAATGTTTTTCATGAGTATAGACTATATTCTCTTGGAGCTTTTATATATACAATGAATATTGATCAACGTTGCACATAATATTTATTTTTAAAAAAACATGTCGCTGTTGAAATCATATAAACTAAGATATTTCTCATTTATGTTTTTGTCAAAATTTATTTTTTATATATGTATTTTTTTAAACTAAGTTGGAAATAAATATTAAATTTTTTTTCTCCAGAAAAACTTGTTTATTACCATGGATTAACTTGAAAATAATAAACTTTTTTTTTTCATATCATTCTATAACAAGCTACTCCTATATTCTATAATGCTCAATATTTTTATAATAGTAAAATGTATTTTTCGCATTGTTTATTATAGTAATTTTAAATTTAAGCTTTTAAAGTTAGTAACACAAATTTTATATAATAATTATAATTTTCTTTTTCAGGTAAGTGAAGGTTTCTTATCAATCATCGGATTATGGTATGTTAGTAAGTTCAACCACTATACCTTGTGTCTCAATGTACATATTAATTTGATTAACTAATATTATAATTATAGTATTTTTTGTTCCTCATTTGTGACAGGCAGATTATAATTTAATTATTTTGCAAGATGAGCTATAAATTATTTTTCTTCGATAATTATAAATTTGCCTGGTATTCCTTTGTTTTCTAATTCTCTACGGGTTTCTACATTCTCTGGTTGATTAGAAATGCAATCGAACCTCTGTTAATTCCTGTGTAATAACCTTTAAAAAAAAACTTTATAAAATATTTTGGCACTTTCATTTTTATCAACATAAAAATATTATATCCCATCTAATTATGTACATGGTTCTTTTAAATTTTATGTACTTTTTTGCCTCATCCCTTTCTAAATTAATGTTACTGGCGTTAGTAAACTGGATTACTAAGGTCACAAGTCTTGTATCGCATACTGTATTATTTTTCATTCATGGTCAGGCTTGAAAAAGTAAGTCAGTCATGGACGTGAAACGCGATATAGAGAGTACATGGAAAGTGTGTTATATATCCCATTGAGGTGGATGTCGAAATATTTTGCGTTTGGGAAAACAGCATACCATCAATTTTTAAACCCCTAAGCATTTAATTTTAATTTTATCAATTTTTATTACTTAAATAAATTATAAAATTTCTATTACATCGAAATTTATACTTGTTATGAACATTTTGGAGAAAACAATGAAGTTAGTGATCAATATTAATAAAGAATAATGTAAATTCTTTTTTTTTTCTAATTTCTAATAGAATATTTCTATATGAGAAGATAGTTGGGGCGCGGTCAAAGAATAACACAAATAAGTTAAAAACACTTATTTATTAGTGCCAATGTTTCGACCAAAATTCTTAGCCTTCATCAGAGCTAAGAACAGAAAACAACTTTAAGGATATATAGAATGATTAAAGTTTTTTCCCAAATAGTTTAGGTTCTTTAATAATTTTTAAATCAATTGTCATCACCCTTTTATACGTTTCCTTTATAATTTATTTTAAAATTCTTATTTTTACCCTTCTATATAACTTGTAACGTATTTTTTATCTTCCGGTAGTTTCGTCATCTCCTTTAACTCAGAATCTTGCCACCTGCGCCGATGGTCTTTACTTGTTTGTTTGTCGTATTCCAAGGTAGGTATGTCTTAAGTTTAGAGACGATGAAACTAATAACTATGTTTTTAACATATTTATGTTATTCTCTGACCGCACCTCCAACTATTTCCCCTCATATATCCACGGTCAACTATCCTCTCATCATTAAAAATAATTTTAAGTAAATATTTTATATTATACGTAATATAAATATTTTTATTTTTAAATAGATTCATTTATTTATCAAATGTCTTTATCTATCGTAGGTTTTCCTTTCCAACCATAATAATAATGAGCAATGAGATGAACTCCAATTCCATATCGTATCGATTTGAAAAATTCTTTATGGATATGGGAACCTGTGAGAGGCAATTTTTCGATATATGATTAGTGCTTTACTATCGCAAAATGGTCATTTTTTAACGATCCAAAATATATTGGGCGCCAAATAATGTTTGTTGTAAGGTTATTTGAATTTGAATTGTTCTTATTTAATTTAATCGCATTCATATATTGTATGTATGTATGTTTTAACCCTTTATTTTCGAAATTTTGATATTGTTTTAAAACTTATTGTCTTGGTTAAGGCTTGTGAACATAATCAACATTGTGATTACAGCAACAGCGCATCTCTTATTTCAGCCATTCATTTCTCATTACGATTATTTAAGGTATGGCTTCTAGCGAACATTTTCCGATCTGCTAGGAAATCACGTCCCACAATTTTCCTCTTGAGCTCCCATAATTACTGTTAAATAGTTTCAGTAATCGCTGTGGATTGAAAGTGTGCCTAATAGGAGGCTAAGATAAAAGTTGACATTTCGCTGTCCCAATCTCTGACGGGGAAAGTGCTAGTTTTTTTCCTCCCCAAGAAGAAATCGCCGTCTTTCACGTCCCGCGTTTTTGTAATGTATCAAGCTCGGTTTGTGCAATTTATGAAAGCTGGGGGCCTGGACCGTAACAACTCTTTAAATTGAAAGCACAGTTTCGAAATTTGCTGGTCTGTTGATCTCAATAACGCTGGAAGCATACGGCCGCATTGGGTAACCGGTTATTTTAATAGAAGACTGATTGATAAATTTATCATCTAATAATTTTCCTTATTATTGACTTTAACCGGAAGTAGGTTGTTCAAGGGTGAGGGTTTAATCTTTCTTTAATTTATGAATATCCGGAGCTACACTGCTTTCTACATTAGTTCCAAAATATTTAAATAAAATATATCCAAGTATCCAATATATATCCAAGCTTTTCAGCATCATTTCGGGAATTAATCATTAAAAGAGATAAAAAACGGCCGTACTCTGACTTTTTCAAGTTAAAATTGCTTCAGTTCCTCACTTAGATCTTGATATTTCTGAAGTATATAATAAAAAAAAAGTTCACATAATAGTTCCAGGAAATTATTTTATTTGCCTTAGTGCACTTTTTCTTTTTATTGTTGAATTGAGAACACATTTTTTTGCATAACTAGAAATTAACCCAAATTATAATTAATAGTAATATAAATAAATAATATGAAGAATAATATAAATTATAATAATATAATTAATGATATAAATTAATTATTTAAAGCAGTTGTACTAGTTATTCTTTAGTCATTTTTTAAAAATTTATTTTTTACGTTTTTTTTTTTTTACTGTTTTCCTTTTCATTCAAATAAATACAAATATTCTGGCTATACTCCCATACTTTCTTCAATCGGCTACTTTCAACCATAGTTTTGAAAGTATTATTGCAGTATCTTCCATACCCATCGTTGAAAAAAAAATCTAGAAAATAAACAACACTAATGTTTTAAAATTATACGCTCGATTGAACAAGGAAGGTTACGAAAAACTTTCAGCCTGTCTAATACACAAGTGCATTTTTTTTTATCCCTGCACTAATACGAAACTCTTATTTACTTTTAGTGATATAAATAATTAATGAATTAATTGTCAGCTAGCACTCAAACTGTGACGGTATGTGAGTTCTAAGTTGGTTGTCATGACAGTGATGAAGAGTCATAATTCTGCTTCCTACTATTAAATTTCTTTAAAATTCTTTAACTACATCAGCCTTAATGATATCAGAAATTATTTTTCATGCTTGATCTACAAAATTTGACTTAATAACTTTTATATTTTACTCCATTTGTGATGTTCTTAAATGCTGTAATAAAAGAAACATAGTTAGATATGAGTTTTTCAATTGAATGATATTCCAAATAAATAAGTTGTCGTTGATAAAAAAAACTTAATTTTAATATTCTAAAATGTATTAAAAAATAAATGTATTAACTTTATGTGGTTATTTACACAACTAACTATATTTCCATTATGGATGTAGAAAAGAGTTCAATACTTCAATACGAAAACATAAAGGAGATATTGTTGAAAAAATCCTCCAAAATACTTAGCTACCGCTAATGTTTTGGAAACCCTAAGAAGAGGAAAGAGTGACTCTTGGGAAACAAAGATGGCATTATATGACTCACTGGTCTCCTGAGTTCTCCTATATGCATCCGAAGTTTGGAGCCTTAGATATCTGGATACTATCGAAATTTCATTTGAGAAATTTCGATATACCTATATAGATGGCCCAAGAATATCCAAAACTATATAGTTCGACACGAGACTGGTGGAAGTCCATTAATTTCAAAAGTAATTACAAAGATCAACTACTGGACCAAACTGTCATTAATGTCAGAAAAGAGAATCCCAAAACTACGTTTCAACAGACTAAGGATGCAGAATACCCTGACGTAGAATACAACTGGGTCTCTCAACTCAATATGATAGCTCACCAATATGGATGTAGAAAAGAGTTAAATAGTTCATACGAAAACGGACTATTGAAACTTAAAGGTGATATTCTTGAAAAGATTCTGAACCACAACTTCCCAACTGACATCAACAGAGCATTGAACTCAAACATTAATCCCATATACCGAATGCTCTGCAGTTTCAATCTACTCAAACCTGAAGCATACCTAACACATAGGATAAATTAAAAAAAAATGAGGTGCTTCAGTCAACTAAGAGTAGGAAACCCGGAGAACATCAAAGTACACCATGGAAGCAAAACCATCACTTTGAAGGCAAACGAACTCAGTCCATTCTGCAGATTATTTCAATAACGGTTAGTACCACATCCTCCTACATTGTCCTACCTTTAAAGAAAATTGACAATATATCTTAAAGCCACCCATATCAGTATCTTAAGACCAACAAAACATCGAAAATATATTGAACATTAATAGCGAAGCTAAATTGAACAGACCCTATATTTCCATTATAGCACTATTTAATAAGTTTGATTTTGTAAGTGGCATATTAGTCAATCAATATCTGTACTATATTACTCTTTCGTTTGTTTAAAATAATTCTCATTATTTTAAGTTTAATATAATGAAGTAATGAATATTATGTTAATAGTTTTGTATTATCCAGTTTGTAATGGAGCAGTAAACTCAGGTTTCGTTTTATAACTGTATTTTATGTAATGAATTTGTACAAGAGTTTATCTTTCACAAATAAAATATATTCTATTCTATTCTAGTCATTTACACAACTCACAGGTCCAGTAATGAGTTTACAGAAAGAGAAAAAGAACTTTATTATAATTTTCTTCGATAGGTAATATCGTATCTGAATGAACTCATCGTATGAACTCATCACGACTTAAAAACGTGAAAAGTTAAAAATATCTTTTCATTATATTTCCTGATGGATAGGTTTTAGTTACGATGGCACTTTTTGCATATTGCGTAATATCTATTTATTTTTGCTATTAGTACCATTTAACATCATCATTCTTGCCAAGCTAATAATAAGTTATTATTTCTAGACTCAAAGCCAACGTTGTTAACAGTTCTGGTACTGTACATATATTAAAAATAAATTATTATAATAATTTATTAGTAAAAAAATAAGAATAAGTCAGAAACTCCTATTTAATAACAATGATATAAAAATAAATAATAACAATTATTATTATTAACTACATAAACTTAAAATTCTGTATTATTAGCTTCATTCTAGAGATAGCTTTAAGCAGCATTCAGGACTTGGATCTTTTTTTTTTTAATTGTTATGAACAGACGCAGAAAGCAGTGCTGTTCGGGATTGCGACCATCGTTGCTAAATTTATAAAAATAAAATATTAGATCTTTGTAGCCTTACTGTAGTAAATTTGGATAGGTGCTATTTCCGTTGCTTGCAGATCCATTTGTAATAAAAATAACTATAACATAAATATAATAAAAAAAAAACTTAACATTGTCCGTTGGGTTTATTAGTCTACCTATCTAATTCCTTAGCCTACGAATGAAAACAGAACACGCTTTATATATACCTATCTGCTAATACTATAGTATATTAATTCAGGCAAATAAACTGCTATGCTCACTTTCCCTTCTCTCTCGACTTGTGGTCTTCAGAAACATAATATCTGCTTGAGATATGAGAAACATAAGCTCACTTGTGGTGAAAGAAACATAATATCTAATATGTCCTCTTAAATCGACTATTTTAAGCTTTTTGTCATCAAGTTATTAAATTAATTACCTAAAATAGTTAAAAAGTTATGTATAACCCAACCTTAACTTACACAGCATCGTAATAGAAAGAAGTTGGATCAACCACTGACTATACCTCTGCAACATGACACGAGAACTTCTCCCAGAATGTTTGACAGTATTGGCAGCTCCCTAACATCAAATCCGATAAATGTTATCTGAATACGTGCCTACGTTGGAAAATTGCTGTTTACTTCATTTTGATAGAACTAGACGAAGTTTTTCTGGCAACTGTTTTTGCCTCCTCTAAGATATATGATATGGTTCATCTAAAAAGACAAGAGTAAATGCTATGAATTAGAACTGATCTAAGATTTGATGAATTAAAGACTAGTAAAAAAACTTTTAATTATATCTGTTCCCTGGATTCAGACCAACGTCAGTCTTCTTTGGCCAACTTTTCAGGAGAACACAAAAACTGCTTAATCATAGGTTAGGACGTACTTTTTTTTTTTCGGCCAAGACTCCCATTGGAGTCCTATACTGCCTATGATAGGGGTCAAAGTTTTTCATTTTGTGGGACCACCACTCAATGAAAAAAGTCAACGCCCCAGGCCGGATCCGAACCGGCACCGCCAATAGACATCAAATTGGTAAGACTGTGTCTTAACCACTGAGCTACCTTAGCCCAACTTACGATCTTACTACCCCTAAAAATACAAAAGGTGATTATTCAAAAGCCTTAAGTTGTTTTAAATTTTAAAATATGATCCGAAAATCGTAATATTTGGACGTTTTGACCTGGTTCGAAGGTACAGGTATTACCATTGGATGTGGATGGTGGAATTAAGTTGAATCCGCTACCCAGTAATCGTATCGTGTAAATGCCCACAGTATCTAGCGTAGCAAAAAGACCGTTCTCGGAAGATGTCTCCATTGATTGGGCTATAGATCGGAGGAAGGTTGGAAAGGTTCTCCGAAAGGTTCCATTGTGGTCCCTGCACCTATTGTGCTATCAGGCTCCTCACTAATTACAATCCAGCAGGCTGCTCTCTTTGTCTAGGCCCAACAATAGCTTACCGGCTAGCCGCGCTCTGAGCCTTCGGCTTTGGCGTGTCTTCTTCCTATTGTGGCGTCAGTGTGTCTCTTCCTCGGTGAGGTCAACATGAAATTGTTGAATATGTTTTAACACTAAAAAGGAAGAAATAACATTATTTTTTGCTTCTTCAACTAAATAAAGAACAACCTTGAATGTTTTCTTCAGTATCTTCATTGTCGATCCTCCTTTAAAACCCTTCTTCAGATATGCGGTCGTATACATTCCTTTGTTGCAGTTGATCTTTTTCTATCCGTTCATCTTTTTTAATCCCTTTTCTATTCTTCATTCTCGATATTCTTATTCCTAGTTTTCCACCCAGGTTAATCCAATCAGTCTGGTCATAATTATTCACAAATATGCTTGCAGAGAGAAGTAATATTGTTTAGAAATATATATTCAAATACAATGATTTTATGTTTCCTACCAATTAACAAAGAGACGATTTTATACAGATGTAGTTTAATTATAAATTTGAAATTCAATCATTGCTTATAAAGGTATTGTTGACCCCTTCAGGAGATTATGAGGGTATTGCAGCTGGAAAGACTATAATGAATATTTCCCACGTCTAGTAATTTGCTCACCGCTTCTCATTTCCTGTAAGTAAACGATTTCCTTCCAAAAGATACTTAGGTAAAATGCAAATGCCATTCTTATAATTACCTTCTGATTTTTATCGATCAGGTTTAATTCTGGGCATAAGAAGTTGTCAAAATAATGATTGCTGATTGAATTTTGTAAGTTGCCTAAATTCTTTTGTTTGCTACAATGAAGACTAGTTAAAACTATTGATAGATCCGAGTTTCATTTAGAGACTTTAATCCTGATTGCAATCTGTCAAAAGTTTGCTAGGACTTTCTGGCGCTAGGTCAAAAGACAGTAGATTAAGTTTGATTATTAATAGGTTTTTTGAGTTAGTGTGACAGGTATGATTAGTTTAATTTACCACCCTGACTAGAATATAAGAGCGTTCATTACGGATAAGTTACCTTTGTCTCACGTCGTATAAGTCTTTCGCACTTTGAAAAATAAACATCTCTAAACGGTGACTGGATCCTATCAAACTCAGTAGATAAAGAGTTCCTGATCGTCTTTCCTGTGGAATATTGGATTGGAGGAAGCATCACGCGATCCGAGATGAGAGGGAAGGTTCCGGGAAGATCGGAGATTGCAGATCTGAACCAATTACAGGAGAATCAATATAGAAGATTGCTGAGGGCTGTCGGACGAAGCTCATGTATTTACTTTTCATTAGGAGACCCTCTTGCTGTGTGGTATTTATCTGCAATAGTCTTCCAGGATTTTTATTGTCTGATTATTTATGAAATGATGGTACAGTACTGCTAATTAGGTGTGCTAAATCAGCAGAATGGATTAGTGTTTGAATCATTTCATTGTTTATAATAAAAAGATTAATAACAAACTTTTTATGATTCAATAAAACAAGATTTTTTTTCAATTATTTTTATTCTTCAGGATACTCTTACTTCATTGAATTGGAATAGCTTTAGGCTAATAAGGTGAAAAACTCAAATTCATTATGATATACTCAATGTCAGTAATAAAAACAAATAATTTTAACGTGTAATAAGTTAATTGGGAGAAAATTTACGTAATATTTAAAATATAAATTATTTACGAGATATAGAAAATTCTATTATTTGTTTCTTGTTGCCGTATACAAACGTCATATGAAACGCCGCAATCGGATCTTATTGGCCAACGGTGGAGAAATTGGACTCCTGATTAAGACAAGTGAAGTTACCAATAAAATGTTAGTTTTAGTGAATATAATTTATATCCCATTTATTTGTAATATATTAAGATCGATTTCCAATTTTTTTAAATAGTATTATTGAGAAAGCAGCTGGAGTATCAAAGCTATTGAAGGCAAAACAGAATCAGGCATTGCTAATGCTGTACTTAGCTTCTTCTGTAATCGAACCTGAGAAACTCGCACTAGAATTTAAATTTCCAAACTTGAAGAAAACTGCGTGTTGTATATTTTCAGTTGATTGGAATTTGTTTGAATATTAATAATCGCTGTAAAACTTGTACTTTTAATAATGTCACGCCAAATTTAAAAAATTTAATTAAACCTTACCTTTATATTGTATTAATAAATAAATTTTAGTTATAATAAGAGGAAAATGGTCAAAGAATACTACAATAGTCTCGTCGTAAAGGTATTTATTATGAACCAACGTTTCGTCCTACGTTGCAGTGCTTCGTCAGGACTTAAAAAAGATACAAACACTTAAATGACATTAACATAAATGAATAAAGTAATTAAAAAAGATGTACAGTGGAACGTAAAAATCAAATTAAAATAATGGAAGGTTTTAGACAATTCATGAAAACGTAAATAACTACAGATGAAAAAAAGGAGAAATATAAAATACACTACTCACTAAAAGGTGAAAAAGGGGGATACATGTAAAATCAGGAAGATACTGATAAGATAATGAACAAACAACAATTGAGGTTTAAAGCGTGTTCTGACAATTTAGAGGCAAAAAGGATAAAGGAGTTGATAAAAGTTTTGTGGTGGGAAATATGATTTTTAAGTTGATTCTTGTTCCTTTCTTACTAATAGATTATTCCAAGTAAACCACAATGGTTCCTATTCATCCCTCTATTTTCAATCCGCTGGTGTTCCTCGAGGTAGTATTCTCGGTCCCACCCTCTACACCGTCTATACAGCTGACATCCCAACAACTCCTAATACTATCCTTACCACGCATGCTGATGACACATGTGTGCTCACAGTTAGTAATAAACCTTTGATTGCATCCCAAACTCTCCAGTCCCATATCACAATCCTCGAAGAATGGTGTCGAAATTGGAGGATAAAAATAAATCTCAACAAATCCCATTTACTCTGCGTTGTAAACCTGCCGACTGCCCTACAGTATACTTTAATAATGTGGCTCTTACCCCTGCAGAAAAGATTCGTTATCTTGGACTACATCTTGACAAACGACTAACCTGGAATCCTCACACAAGCACTTACTAGACAAACGGTCTAAACTTCCAACTCATTACAAAAGACTGGTCTACATGACAATAATAAGGCCCTACGGAGTTGAGCTTTGGGGTTCCACTAAACCTTCGAATTCCTCTTGTATCCAATCTTTACAATCCATAATCCTTCGTAAAATCCTCAATGCTCTTTATTTTGTTACTAATAAAACCATCCATAAAGACCTAAATGTTCCTTATGTAACCGATCTAGCCCGAACCCGATAGTTGCCCCTTTCATCATAAACTCCCTAACCACCCAAACCCACTAGTTTCTAACCTTCTTTCCTCTTCCATTCCTGGCAATCCTCCGAGGTGCCTGAAAAGAAGATGGCCTCGTGACCTTATATTGTAAACTGTTTTTAGAGTTCTACTTCTGGGTAGTTTCACTACATGCTGTATCATATCATTATGATCAAATTTACTTGTTGTATTTTTTATACAGTTGTAAATATCAATAAATAAATTTAAAAAAAAAGTTGATGCTTAGTCTAGCTGATGATCGGGCCACCATCAATGTTGCCAATATTTTAAATTTAGACTCGAATTTGTCTACACCTCTTTTAAATGTTTCTCGTTATGGATGTAGTTAATGCATCCGAGTGTAGTGAATCATCCATCAAACATAGATTGTTTATTTATATTATTTGATGTTTATATGAGTATTGTTTGATCCTCTTGGGAGCACAAAGCGTCCTTGCACAGACAAAATCTTCCCTTATCCTTTATCAACCTTTAAGGTCAGCCTTGGAAGGTGCTTCCCGCTGGAAGTGAGCATTAGTGCTCTACCGTGAAGATCATTGATTGCGCGAGAGCGAATCGGATTTACTTTCCTGATTGTGAGAGTGATGATCCATTTAAGGAAGCTATTCTAGTGAAATACCCAAATAAAATACCTTGCATCAATATTGTGCATAGTTAAGCAGTCTTAAATCTATTTCAAATATCCAGGAACAAACTCTTTGTTTTCAATCGTGAAGACTATAAAAGATTTATAGATTTATTCCTTTACAAAGGAGATCGATCGAGTCGACGCGTCTTGGACATTCGAAATGGACAATTTAGGATTTAGAGGGCCATCAGTGAAAGAGAAGGAGATGGTGCAAAATGACAGATTGCTCAAGTGACTAAGAAATTCGCTGCTTCTTAATAAGCCGATTCGTACATGCCATCATCAGTACAAAGGCCATCCTTCCGGCCGGACCCGCCTCACTAAGACCCCTAGGGAGCGACGGTCCTATATCACTTTTAAAATATTTGCTTCAAACGGGAAGAGGACCTTAAGATAGTCTAATCGAACAATATTTAAAAAACGGCTGAACTTGGAAAACGGCTTGTGTTGTGTGTTTATTCTTTCCAATCAATTTGACTTTTGTAATTCACAATATGTATAAGATTGTTTACTTATTATTGTGAGTGCTAAAATTTATTTTCCTCATAAATTTCTGTTGTTTCTCTATGTTATAAGTTTATTAAGTAACTTTTCATTGTATTCAAAGATTACTCCTTTCTTGTTTTTTTGATTGCATTGAAATTTGATTACACATACACCCAACTTTTTTGATGTCCAAAAGGTATAATGCGAGTGAAAATCTTGAATTCTGAGAAAAAATATTTAATATTTCCAGCATAAATACAAAAATTTCCTCCCGTCGATAGTGAGGATGCAAAACAAATAACCAAAATAAACCAATAAATTGTGGCATAACTGCCATCCCCACTCCTCCCAATACAAACCGTCACTTTGTCTTTGACTGCCGTCAAAACAGGTATGCATTCTGTCTCATCATTTGATTTGTTTTTTTTTTGTTTTTTTTTCTTTTTTGATCTCTTTATTTGTACTTTCTTTAATATTTCTTCTCTTATCTATCTGTTACTATTTCCCTTTTCATTTACTATTTACAACCTTTATTTTTCTTATTATATCTTACTTTTCATTTTATACCCCTGTTATTTTCCACTTATGTTTTTTCTTTTTTCCTTGTTGTAACTATAGTGTTTGTATCTTTTTTAGCCCTGACGAAGCCCTGCAACGTGGGGCGAAACGTTGGGTCAATAAAATAGTATAATTATTTACTATTTGGGTTTTTTTTTACCGCACCATTCAAAATAAAGTTGTTTGTAACAAATTGTAAAATAAAGTTTTGTTGTTTTAAAATAAGCCTTTTACTATTGTAATTATATATTGAAGATAAAAATAACATTTTGACAATTGGTGGAAATATAACTATTTCAAATACGTTCACCCTTCTGTTAATTCCTTTCCTATGTTTAATTCCATTCACGTCTGAAGTAATAAATCGATCTATTGAGTTAAGCCACCTTCCCTACTGTCATTAAGAAGTTTGTTAGTGCTGCTCGAGTCGTGATAAATTGCTCCTGCTGTATGGCAGACTCTCGTATATATTTAAAACTAACCCGATAATAATATATTTAATTATAGAAAATAATAATTTTTAAAATTATGTCTAACTGTTCAGAAATACATACACCTGTATTTAAGTTGTTTATTTTCTTTCTATATAAATTGTTCAAATTCTTGTGACTGATATTTATTGTTTATTGTTGTATCAATTTCCTATCAACACTAATAGTGGTAAGTTTATCTGTGAGTAAAAGTTTTAAAATTAATGAAATTGTGACAAAATAGGGATTTGACTTATATTAATAACCTGGGCAGAATCGTCTATAAAACATTTTTGAATATTTGGATGTGAGGTGTAAATTTATATTTAAGATTGTCCTTGAGGATGGAAGAATTGGCCGAAACGTTGGACTATTAAAGAAATAATAAAGAGTGTTGAGATTAAACCTGGATACTAATTAATTTATTTAAACAATGTTTATTTTTTTCAATACGAGATAAATCAATAGTGCAACAAGGCTATAACGTAAGGCTATACCGGGTAGGCTCAGAACGTAAACTTTCTCCTATGTATATATATAAATAATTGATCATGTTTTTCTGAATATTATGGAAATGATAATAATACTGGAAGCTCCCGTAATCTTGTTTGACAAAATAAGAGTTAGATTCTTTATGTAACCGTTAACGGTTTATTTATTATTTAATATTTATTATTATTTAATTTAAATTTCCAGTACTGTTGTTCCTTTTTTGCCTCTCCCCTGGCCATCTCATTCATATCTCGTATTTACTTTACTTGGGAAACACAAATTATATTTGTCTATGTAATCTCCCTTATATAACTCCAAACTACGATGAGATTTTGCACATTCCTCCCTTCTACGTATCAGTGGATAGCCATTCATAGCAATAAAGTAATCAACACTAAATATAATTCAAGTAATCTACATTCTCTTGTAATCCGTTCAGTACCCACCCCAGAAACTTCAGGTGTCCGTTACAAATTCCTTGGTTTGATAAATGAGTCATCAAACTTGAAAGTTGGTCGAACCATTTGCGCAAAATTTTTTACAAACCTACCACTGAGCAGGTTATGAGGCCACAGTAAGCTTCGCCGTATTCGTGTAGTTAAAAGAGTTTTGCTGTGTGACCTCTCCACAACGGTTGCATGTTATGCTGTTACCTCTCTAATTTTTATAATCCATTATGTATATTTGGAAAGTAAGTAATGTCAATAATAGAGACGAATTAAAACAATAAATATAATTTCGGGATAGGCCTCTGACTGGCAGTACAATGATATTATTAATATTGTATTATATCGTGTGAATAGTGGGATGACTTAGTTACTTAAGGGCTGTGTTATCAACTCCAAGGACCTGGGTTTGAATCCGGCTGTGGCCGAAAATTACTTATACTGTCACTGTTACTATGAGCCAACCCTATGGGTCTATGAGCCTTCCGGGTTCTACTCAGCCTCTATAAAGTGGGTACTCTTTGTTGAGGAAAAATCTGGTGATTAAGCGTAATTATGTCAATTATGAGTGAATCACCTTCATACACAACCGTTGTTCAAGAAACAGTACTTACTTACAAAGTACCTTCATACATATTTTGTTTTTTTAAAATACGTTACTGTGAAGTTAGGATGCAACACATCATCAGAAAGTTCCTTAAGGTCGGAGTATGTTAGGGAATTTTACCTAAGAGTAGCCTTTGCTGTTGGAACAGAAGAAAGAATGGTGTACTAATAAAGAGTTCAGCGCTCCTTCCCTTCTTCTAGTGATCGGTCATGGTAGATCTCTTCGGATAACAGTTTTTCAAAACATTCCTCCAGTCCATTTTCCTCGGCTACGAGGCTCCAGAAGAAGTTTTGGTTTTGTTCTGCATCAGTGGCATGTCTAGTTTTGGCTCTTCCCGGTGGCCTCAATCTGTCATTCTAAATATTCTTCGTATAGGCAATAATTTGGGAGTTCTGCGTATTGAGAAAATTTTCTTAATATTTTTGGAATAAAATAATGTTTATATAAAAATATTAGATCATTCAAGACTTACATATACACAACTAAACAATTTAAGACTAAGGCACAACTGTAAACCATTTTTATCCAATTTTATTTACTTTACGCTTGCCTATACGTTATTTGTAATGAGAATTATTGGAGTTGAGTATTCAAACTGGAAATACGAATTATGGACCTCAAAACAAGAAAAATATTATGTCCTCTCTAATATAATAGTATGTCCGCTGACGCTTTGTTGAGGAGATCTTTACGCCTTAAGATTTGCGTTGTTATGAATTATTAGGTTATAATAAATAAATTAAAAGGTATTCTAACTACTTTTTAGTAAAATGTGAATATTAACTTACAAATTAAATATGCTTCAAAGTGGTTCAAGGTGTTTAAGTCATTAAGACAGGCTCGGCATCTTTCTTACACAGCAGTGACCGAATGGTATTTCTATCATACCAGAGTCCCTACATGTTTTCGGAGACCGCAATATGTTGAAAATACGAAAAGTTATAAATAATTTAAAAGAAATAAATCGATTTTATTTTCATTTTCAGCAACTTCAAAAACATACAAGGAGATCCCATTGCGTTAGAAATAGGAATAATTACAATAAATTGATTCGCCAACGGGCATTAGAAACTGGTTTTTATTTTCATATTTTTGAGCCTTTGTAAAATAGTTTTTACTGTTTTTGTCTTAATTATTTGGAATAACATTACAATTACTTGGAACTTTTGGATAAAAATAACAATTCTATAGGATTGTAATTGTAATTTCATTTCAAACATTCTAAATTACATTAATTGCAAAGAATTCGTAATTACTTTTCGTCCAACTCTGGCTAATAAGATATTGTGCAATGGATTAAAATAGAGCCGATGTTCTTTAATCCAATTGACCGCTATTATTTATTCTAGCTGCTTTAATATTGTTTAGCTCATCTTAAAAGGCATTGAAAATATATAAAGTTTTGGGGCCGCTCCGTAGCTCAGGGGTTAGGCGCAAGTCTATCTGAGGCGGTCTAACCCATTTATGATTGTCCATATCTAATTGTCTAACCCATAAAATGAAAACCTTGGACCCCAACCATGGTTAGAATAGGTTGGTCACCTGTAGATAACCAGGCTTACATCACCTTCGACGTAGATTGCTTTAAAAAAAAAGGAAAACAATTATCGAATTTTTCAGCATTGGCTTCCGAAATAGGTAGGAAGGTAGTATATACTTTTATTATTAATATAACGCAATCCACAGCGAAGGTGATGTTAGCCTACTTATCTACAGCTGACCAACCTATTCTAATAATGGTGGGGGGTCAAGTTTTTTGTAGGACCGCCACTTAATGAAAAAAGTCAACACCCCAGGCCGGATTCGAACTGGCGCCTAACCATCTGGGCTACGGACGGCCCATGAGTGAAACCTTAAATGATAATACGCTCGTTCTGCTAGATTTGGTTTATTTCCCTTATTTTTTTTGGCTTCTCTGAATAGATAATCCCTCTTATATAAAATCCTAAACATCTTTTAAGACTCCCATTTATCCTAGTGTTGACAAGAGAAAGCATCGTGTAACAAATAGATGAGCTCGGTACCGTGATCACGACTGTTGTATAAGCCATAAGCATCAAAACTGTTATGCAGAAACATCACTGCTTAGCTCACTGAGGTAACTGATGCCACTGACCTACTAACCCTATTTCTTTTTTTTTTTGTCCATGTATAAATGGCATGAGGCGGCCTACAAATAAGGAATCATCCTTGGAAATACATAAATAAGGATTAATTTGAATTATTCATTGTTATATTCTGAATCAGTTTTTGATAATCTCTGAACGAATAACTATATAAACATATTCAATGTCAGTACATTGCATGAAAATGAATCCGAAATCAGGATAATGTTTTTAATTTTTATTTTTTATATCGATTTTATTTATATATGATTCAATAAGAAACTAAATAAATCAATAAGATTTATTATACATATAAATATTGCGATTTCTTATACCATTGTTGGCAAAATTACAATATCATCATTTAGTTGAGATTAATCTATTTGTGTTAAAATTTTTAATAAAATTGTAGTAAAAAACAATAACATAAAAATACAAATTTTGTCAAGTGTTCTGGTTTCCTTTGATGTCTGCCTGCAGGTTTTACAGTTGACTAGTGCTATTTAATATTAATATTCCTCTTTTTTTGTTTTGTTTTTCTCGTATCCTTCATTACAATAAAATTATTACTTATACATGCATATATAATGTATGAAATGTAGTAATATTCCCGCCGTTGTAGCCGCACTTATCTGACTTACCAAATATACAATTACAGCCAGTAGGTTGGTCGATGTACGACATGTCACAATATCACTGGAGGAGACCATAAAAAAAGGCAATCCTTCACCAGCCGGACCCGCCCCACTACGACTCCCAGGGAGCGTTGGTCCTATATCACTTTTGAAATATTTGCTTAAAACGGGAAGAGGATGGTTAAATCGAGCAACATTTAAAAAGCGCCTGAAATTGGAAAACGTCGTAATTTGTGTAAAGTATTATTAACAGTTAATAAAAAAAAAAATCACGGAATACTTACCATTTGGATCTTTATTTTAAAACTGGAACTCAAAGTCGATTGTGTCTAACAATTTATAAAAAATAAGTTTTTAATGAGGATCTATTTTAGAGCCAACAATGATGGGTTTTTTTTTGTTGTAAATTTTGGTAGATGGTAATCTATTTACTGGTTGGAAGTAGACCGAAGGTGGCTGACCACTCAAGATAACTTGCTGACTCAACTGTAATGGATCGGGTTGAGGAGAACCATCATAGTTCACAGACAACAGATCACGATCATAGTTCACGTTCTCGAGATCATTATCTCTTCTGAATGCCAGTCCTCAGTGATGGAGGGCCATCTTTTGCCTCGAGAGGGGTTTCTAGTCTATTTCTAAGTAAATTTTTATTGCTTGTATGACTGGTGTGTACTCCGTTACATCATCTTCTCACATCTTGGAGGCAGCTGAGGGAAGCTTTCGTCTCCCCTCTGAAACTCCTTGCTGCACTACGACTGATGGTCAATATTAAAAGTTAAATTTATTTTATTTTGTTTGAAATGAAATAAAATCGACATCCTACACAATTACCTAGAGAAGGAGGAGTGATGGGATGTGAAGCAGTGTATAGTCGTAAAGATAAAGAGTTTAAATACAAACCCAGCTTCCAAGTCCTTCTGGTTGCTAGAACCTAATGGCCCTAATATTGGATATCCTACATGTTAAAGAAGTCTATGAAAATTATTCGAACAACGGTCACGTAGACGTTCTTCCTGTATTTCATTATTACAGCATTGTTGAAGGTGTCCATTTCGTTAAGGTTGGTTACAATACGGCCGCCTCAGATATTAGTGCCTATTAATTATACTCGAACAAAGGAGTCGGGAGCTTTAGAGCCAGCCTTGGTCCCATTTATTATTGATTCCTTCTACTGTCCTAAGAGCTTCTAATAACATTAAACTTCCTATATGTTTTTAACCAAGGTCCCTATAAGTTTTTAAATATACTAAATCTGTCAAACTTATTTTGTTTTTTTAATGGAGGAGAGGATTAAATAACAGAGACTATTCAATGTAAAGAAAGAGGAATTATTTTCTATTCTAGACTATTCCACAATCCGAACTATCCAGTTAAAAAAAAATGGAGCTGTCCCACTTCAACAGTGTAACATCTTATAAAATGGTTATTTTGAGATATACATGTAATCATATCTATACATTTGAAAACTGTAATGTCTGGAAATAAATATTTGGGATTTATGGCATATATTTTATCATGATTACATTAGCTAGAGTCCACTCTAGTAATATTCTAAATCACTTCAATTTATTTCCTTTAATCAAATAACTCTTCTTCCTTTAGATTGAATAGTCCATGTTCTTTATTCCTTTCCTCCACTCAAAATTAAATCAAAAATAATTTCGACAGATTTAGTATATTTAAAAATTTATTTAGACCTTGATTAAAAACACACAGGAAGTTTAATGTTATTAGAAGCTCTTAAGATAGATGAGAGAATCAATAATAAATGGGACCGAAGGCTGGCTCTAAAGCTCCCGACTCCTTTGTTCAAGTATAATTAATTGGCACTAACATCTGAGGCGTATTGTAACCTACACCAACGAACTGGACATCTTCAATTATGCTATAATAATAAAATATAGGAAGAACTTATACATTAACGTTCTTCGAGTAGTTTTCATACAAATCTTTAACGTGTAGGATATTCAACATTAAGTTTATAGCAACGAGCAGGGCATGGAAGTTGGGTTTGTGTTTCAACTCTTTATCTTTACGAATACCGTCTTGCAGAGCCTAAAATAATCTAGTTTAAAAAAAACTCCTTTTATTTACAATAAAATCCAAGCTTTTTATTAATTTTTTCTTGAAGAAGTTTGTCGGGGGGTGCGGTCAGCAAAGAACAACATAAATAAACAAAACCATATTTATTTATTTTATGCCGACGTTTCGACCTGAGTTTCAGGTCTTCATCAGGGGTTGTGTCGCAGAGGAGGGAAAGTCAGGTCTTCATCAGGGGTTGTGTCGCAGAGGAGGGAAAGATTAGTACCCAGTACTAATTTTTATTAATTTCTTTATGTGTGGATGTAATTTACCTTTTCATAAAAGTAGTCTTCACTGCGAAAATGTTAGTTAATAATGGTAATTTACGCTATTACGGAAAAATTAACTATGCTTTAAGAAATACATTTATATATGTACAAACAAAAAAGATTGGTTTCAAATAAACCAGTTTATTAATTTTTCAACACTTACACCACCTCGGGTATTTCCAACATCACTACTAACTTTTTCCTATCCAACGCTATTAGTTGTAAACATTTTTCTAAACAGACAAAAACCAAAAGTTTAAAATGTTTCACAAGAAAGTAGTTAAAAAATTAATTCCTGAACAATGATTAATTATTTATTTTTTTATTTATTGATAGATATTACAATCTGCCACACAGTTTTGGGCAATAGGTAATAGTGATGAATGATCACATTCATACTAAAATTAAAAAAATGAGAATACAAATAAATAAATGAATGAAAAAAAAATCTCTCTTAAAATATAATGAAGCTAAACAAAATGAACATAATAAAACTATATGTATGAAAAAATAACATAGTGATAAAATAATATAATCTCTAGTCACATTTACACTCTTATATACAATATTTAATATATTGTATATAAGGGATTAAGGATTCCTTATCCATTATTGATACTAGCTGAGTCGTGCTAAACTAGCCATAGGTTTGTATTAAATTTTAATAAATTAGTGGTTAAGTACAACTTCAATTATTTATATTCAATTATATTTCTATACAAAAACATGTAAGTTAACAAGATATGAGATTAATAAAACCAACACTTGACAATAGAGTGTATTTCGATTCAATTTGAATAGGTTTTCTGAAATTTATAATTGCTTAAATTGAAAATAAAATCGTTAATTTATGACTAATCAGAGTTTTATTTTTCTAAATGCCAAATATCATTCAACTATATCTAGAAGCTCTTTAAAAGCTTTTAAAAGAACTATCTATCTTAGTTATTTCATCGTACACTCCGCTTTAAACGCTGGCAGGCACACAAAGAAATAAGATGGTTGCTACTTGAAGAAATGCTTGTAGTATTTATAAGTTCAGGTGTTATAGGTTCACTGCTTGGCCTGGGAAACCGTCTTTAGCAGAAAAAATTAATTCTTTCTCTTAATGGAATTACTAAGATAATACTCAAAATCTACTACTCGTCTTTAAAATTGTATTTTACTCGTGTTGGTCACAACTACTCGTGTTCCAAGAAAAAGGTAACAATCTCTTTCAAACGGTTTTGTAATTAATTTGACAAAGGGATCTCTCCAACTAAAGTAAGTCAGGTTCAATAACGTTATGAATTTCTTCCAAATGTAGAGTACTAGTTGGACTTGCATGGCTAATTGTATTTCTTTTTTATATAACCACAGGGTTACATGAAAAAATCTCTCATTCTGTCGAACAAGATTACTGAATCTTCTAACATTATCACAATCAAAATGGACTTCAATATTATCAGGGTTGTCCGTTTGACTGTCACCGCTAGAGAAGATTATTTACATCTCGACAGACGTCAAAGACCTTGGTGTTCCATTCAACACGTACGAGCACCAGCCTGAGTGTAATAGGACATAAGTGCTCATCGCCACTTGCCGGTTCGTGCGCTGTGTTCCGCTTGGACCTAGCGTGTCTCTCAGGGTCATCGAACTGTCAGTAATTTTCTGATATTGTTAGGAGTAGTCTCGCTTGGGTCTATTGTTGGTTCAAGTGCAGTGAACATGTATCCTTTTTGCTTACTTGACAACCGCTTTTGCCAAGCGGGTATTCCCCATATCTTCTCAATTTTCCAACTCTTTACTAGCAGTGTATGCTTTATTTTTGCGTAAAATACAAAAAATATTTCCAAAACTCTAAAGCGTACTCTTAAATTAAGTGAATAAGATGAAAATAATAATAAGTCATTCGAGTAAAGTGCAGTAGTTTAGAAACTGTTTAGCTTGAAGTTAATTTATCTCCTTAATAAAAAATTGAAAGAACAATCTCTTCTACTACTTAAAAACTAAGTTGAATTTTTAAGTATTTCCGTTCAAGAAGTTCATAATAGGGGTATTTCTCATCTTTAGTTTAACATGTTAAAGCGTGTTAAAAGGAAAAACTTATGTTAAATGGAGAAATATTTCCTTCTTTTACTATGTTAAAACGATATAACATATAACATGGTTGAGAGTCTGTTACTAGGTCTGATAAATGGAAAATGACGTCCAGCAACAGACCAGCTGAGCTCGTCTCCATTTTATTGTCGTGTTAGGTTACTTGCTCGTAGTTTGTGTTTTGATTGTGTTAGTATTGTTTTTTTTAACTAATAAAGCAATAGATGACAATTGTAATAATGTAATAACAGTTGTCAATTAGCACTTCTTGATCCTCTTCCTCATAAGTTAGAAGATCAACAAGACACTCCGCAGTCAAACCTTCACACAAATTCTACTTTTCACTCAATTTAGATATTTTGTAATAAATTATCTTAATCAAAACTTAGAAGTAAACAATTACATGAAGGTTTAAAAGAAAAGGTTATAAAACAAGTCATTCAGAAAATCCGCTGGGATCTCTTATGCATTTAACATTTAACATGTCTTTAAATAGGACTGTTCACAATCCTATACTTATAACATTTAACATAGTAAAACATTTAACATTTAACACAACACAATGAATACCCCTAATGTCTAAGTTAACAGTTCCTTTATCGGGTTTGTAGAACTGAAATGGTAGAAGTTTATGTCACCGTTAAAAACCATTTCAGTCCTATTTAATTAATTTTTTGTTGTAGCACCATTAGCTAGTCCTTAGTGTTAAAATAATGTGACTTTCCGAATTATAATGTTTTCTTGTTGGTTCATAAATTTATTTTGTCAACAAATCGTTTGGGATCAATGCAATATTACTTCATCAGGACTTGTTGTACAATAAATTGTTTAATATATTTTGTCTTATTATTAATTATTTTACTGGTCAAAAATTTATCATTAGATAATTATTTAGATGTATTAAATTTAAAAAAAAAATGAATTTATCAAATTTTTAGTAGTGTTTTTATTATAATAATAATTTATATTTTCCCCGAATAGCGTGTGGGAGACTTCACCTGCCCTAGATATGCACAAAGATACGCTCAGGGTTTTTCTCGTATTTTCTAGAATTAATCCAGCACCATTACGATGGCCACCCTTGCCTCATTTCCACAATAAAAGATACTTTTCCATTGCGTGGCCTACATTTCGAGACCCTCTCTAACCCCTAGCAGAATATACAATAGGTTCGGTTCCATTATGGATGGATAATTGCAGGAGCGGTTGACATTGGTTACGAAACCTGTACCAACCCTTCGGCAGAACGTGTCGGCTCTGGTTAGATAGGACACATACACGATATAGGCCTTGTCACAATCCTTTCGCAACCGTTTCAGAGTTGAGTTGTACTTCAACACTTCTTAAAAACGATTTTTAAACGGACCCTTTGTTCTATTTACTTCAGCTGTGAAATTATTAGACACTATTTATCCTGGTTAATTACAATTTACCATTAATAACATCCATATATATTAAATTTCTGCTTCACAAACAAAATTATTTAACCTCTGTAAATAATTATTGCAATTAAATTTAAAAAGGCGTTATTTATGAATTTAGGAAGTATCATTACAAAGGTTTTAATGAAAGAAATATACTTTTTTAACATGGATTAGTTTTTAAAAATGATTAGAATTTTTTAAATAATTTAATTCAATATTACAGAAAAAGTTTGATATCATTTTTTGCGATAAACTTGAATTTTTACATTTCTTGAGTGTAATACTGCCTAACACCAACTTTTCTGAGAGAGAAAAAAAATGTTCGAAATACTGTCCATTATATTGATTTTTGTTTTATAATATATTCCAGAAAGGGTATGTCATGTAATAAAAAATTATAATTTATGAAATATATGAGATTTAAAATAATACTGAGTCCAAATTGGCGATTTCACACTTTCGCAGACGTGTGGTGAGGTGAAGTCCATTAAAACTAACGAAAAGTTAAAAATATCGTGTACGAAAAAAATAATTTATAGCCTGGACAGACTAGATTTATTTTTCGTTCTGAAAATATATATATTCATTAATTCTTTCTGGGACTGGACTTAAAAGAAATAAACAAATTCATGTTAGCCATAACATAAAGTAACATACCAACCAAGTAAGTAAGTAAACATAGAAATAATTATTAAAGTTATATTGCAGTGTTTGGCACATCTGCTACGGACTGCACTTGTCATCCGTCATATACGCAATTATCCAAAGAATAATAATATCTATTTGGGCCATTTTGTCCAATTATATCCATTTTTACTAGCGGGTAAAACAAAATATATTTTGTGTTCTCGAGTCTATTACCCCCAAGAATAATTCCATCTTGTTTAAAAGATATTTGTTTGCATCACTTTGACTTAATCCTCCTCATCTCCTCCAAATTTAACTTCCTGGTATTTGAAGTTACTCTATTTTTAAAATACATCGTCGGTAAAGAAGTATAAGGTACAACACTTTTCCTGGTTGGAATGATGAATTTTCATCATCAAGGGAAATATTTATTTTAATTGTTATAGAAATATCTTGTTATAATTAGTTATGAGGTAGTTATAAAAAAAACAATATTGAATAATTAATAATATGTATTTTATGTGCTATTAATTCCATGAATACATACAATGTAACCTTGGATTCTGCCAACATTTTATTATTTGATATAATTTATATTTCATTTTTTTCCTTTCTTTTCTTTTCAGGTGAGTAAAATTACCATGCCTAAATAATAAGTATGCAGTACTGTGAGTAATATTAATTATTATGTTTTTAAATTATTATTTTTATATTATATTATTTTATATTTTATCTTTACAAAAATATTATTATTTTATTTTCTAGGATTAAACTAAATTTGTGCTCTGCCAATTAGTTTTTTCTGAATCTGTCCAAGTTTTACTATTACAGAAATTTTTATTTTATTTTTTTTATACATTATGTTATATAGTTTGTTCATTAAAATATATTCATTAAATATTAGATATCTATTAGTAGTTACTCAATCCCCTAATAGTACTCTGAAAATAATGAGAAAAAATTAAATTATATGAAAATCTTAATTTAAAATTATACTATTGAGTTATGTCCTATGAAACTTTTTCTGAGTTTTCTTCGATTGAAATATCAAGTTAGACTTCCAAAGTATTTTCCCGATTAGATTGCAAATCTTTTAAAAACTTGGTTTGATTGGAAGGAGGGTTTCCAAGACTTCACTATCGGCTCACGGGAACCGCTCAATCCAACAAAGACTGATTGTTTACAAACTTACTTATCGGCTTGATGCTTAAAGTTTTGAAACTTAGTTGAGATAACGAAGTCCACTTCTGTCCGATTACTTTAGGAATAAGGATCAACTTCGTTCGGGCCTCTTAGAGATGATTCTCTGGTATTTTTGTAATTATTTTATCTTATCATTATTCCATGAAAATAGTTTTATTCATACGTTTTTGTATAATTATTTAGTTAAATATTTTTTTCGCACCAAATTTATTAATCTTAACTTAAAATATTAAGGTCCACATTGCACTTGGTCCTGACAAGGTAACACGGGTTTAGACCTGTTTCTATACTTTTTAGTTATTTTGTTCAGTGATGTTCTTAGTACAACACACGCGTTTAATTCGTCTAATTTGTACATATTTAATATTTTATTTACTATGTTGTAATGGAAGATCTAACACACATTTCCAATACGTTGAGTGATCCTTTAGCAGTTTGGAAAATGTTCAAAAATTCTAAGTTATGTGAAAAATCGATTGTGACCATTTCCTCGATATCTAATATATATTGCGTCAGTAATATATAACTTCAGTCAAAAATATAACTTACAGATGATGTATCTCTTTTTTTTACCAAAAAAATTCAACATCCTGTTTATTAATTTATTCCTTCACCATCCACTTTTAGGAATTCGTAGTCCATTTTTCAAACTTTCTTTCAATGGTGTTTCTGTTACCACTTGTAAAACAATTTGTTGGCAAAATAAAAATAAAAAAATATAAAAAAAAAAATAAAAATATTTTTCCATTCAGGAACTTTAATTGGAAGGGTATAACTTTATAAAAAAAATTAAAATAATAATGTTATATTAACTAATGAGACATGCTGACCCATCTTTCGAACAACATGAAAAAAAAAATATCTGGTACAAAACGACAAAAATAGTACTTGTAAGTCCATACATCATGATTAAGCCATCTCCTTTTCCCAAAACCAGCCTAGTCCATTTTTAAACTTTTAATTATTGTTTTTTTTTTTTTATTTTACTGTTTTACTAATAGAACAAACAGTAGCAACAGATTTTAACAAGAGATTAAAAAAAAAATTAAATCATATATTAGTACAGGAAGTACAGTCAGAGTGAAAATTATTCATAAATAAGCTTTAAATAAAATAAGTTTTTTTGCTATTATATCGAGAGTTTAATTTGAAAAAATAAAACCGTTTATTATTATGCCAATTCTTCAATAAAAATAATGTATTTTTGATGATGCACACCATATATAATTAGATTAAAATAAAATCATTTATAAAAAATGTGAGTATTCGTGTACGTTAATTTTATTATTTTAAATTAGTGATAAAATATTTATTAATATTTTGTGATGTGACAAAGCTCTTGATATACTTTGAAGGTACTGTTTTATTAAATCAGTAAATTCTTGTGTCAATGACGAAAGAATTATACAATTAAAAATTAGAAATTATAGAAATTAGAATCGTTGCATTTTCTGTCTTAACCCATCGAAAATGTTGTTATATACAAATATTATCCCGTGACTGATAGGAGTTAGCATTCTCTTCAAAGAATGCTGTAGAGGATTCATCTTAGTTCTTTATAAAAATTGTAATTATCTTTTTTTCTTTTTAAGGCTAATTAGTTTACATTTTTTTATTATATTAACGTATTCTATAAAGTTAGATCATCAATTAATTCAAGATGCCCAACTCCAATGGGATCCGATTAACACCAGACCATGAATGACTTAAGTTGAACCAAAGTAATTGCAATTACATTTTACTGTAATTAGTAATTATTTTTTTCCCCTCTAATGCTACAGAAATATTATATATTATATGCACATTGAATATACAAATATTATATTGTAGGTTTATTTTTTACATACTTGGAATAAGAAAAATCCTGCAATTTCCGTTGCATTTAACATACATTCTATACTCAGTTGTGACTTTTATTAAATTTATCGACGTTTTCTTTTCTTTATGTTAGTATTAATTATCTAATATGCCTTTTTATACAAATATGGACTGTGCATAATACGTAAGATGTTATAAAGGATATCTTCATAAATAGGGCTCTAGACAGGGAGATTTGTTCATAAATATTCAGAATTTTGTAATAAATATTAAAAACATTCTATTTATAACTAATTGATTAATTAAGTACATTGCTTTCCTTAGTGGAAAAGCATGTATTGGAGGAAAAGCGTATACCAAGGTAAGGAACGAAGGCTGTATAGGAATAGTTCACATTCCAGGCTATGTTGTGGAAGGCGTATTCAGAATTTACATTCCTGAAATTGAACATTGTTTAATACTCTTTGCTAGATAACAAGCTATATTATCTTGATTTTGAATATTATATGAATCTTATCCATAAATTACAGAAATATTTTATTATAAATCAACACAATTTTGATCCTTCTTTTTCTCTCAACTTTTTATTCTTTATAATTCTCCAACGTTTCGGCCCTCAGGCCATTTTCAAGGATACAACCTACAAAAATTTTTTGTTTTTACATAACAATTACATTATTTCCTTCAAACTACATACTGATTTCTTTGGCCATATCTTCAATTCTGATGTCATTTCTTTTTAAAAAACATTGCAGGCTTTTATTTATATTTACAACTTAAAAACAGAACCTACCTTTAACAGGTTAGGACTCTGTTATCACCTTATCATATAACAATAACTTTTTTATCATTAATTTACATTTTTAATATATTAGATTAACATTCATTTTTAAACTTATTTTGCTTATATTTAAAATTAAGATGTAAATATAAATGAAAGAAGGGAAAGTGGTTTGTAAAATAAGTTTTAAATCTAGGATATCAAATTTAATAAAATAAGTTATGTAAGTATAGAAATCTATTTAAAAACAAAAATTTATGGAGTGATTATGATATTATTTTAATGATTAATTTATTTTAAAGATGTGACAAGGGCAATTACCTTGCAATGTTTTTAAAAAGAAATGACATCAGAATTGAAGGTATGGCCAAAGAAATCAGTATGTAGTTTGAAGGAAATAATGTAATTATTATGTAAAAACAAAAAATTTTTGTAGGTTGTATCCTTGAAAATGGCCTGAGGGCCGAAACGTTGGAAAATTATAAAGAATAAAAAGTTGAGAGAAAAAGAAGGATAAAAATTTTGTTCATTTATAATAAACTAAACCACTCTCAAACAATCTTAAATAAAAAATAATTCATCTAATACAGAAATATGTTTAATTCAAGAATGTCAAACATACTTTAAAACTTTGAAGGGCTGCGAAAAAGAGGAACATAAATTGTGTAAATTTCCACCTATACCTACTGCCCTAATGGATACTAAACTAAATTGTATCGAAATATTGATAATCAATAAATTGTAAAAAATTATTTTTGTTGTTGACCGCAGCCCTGATCATCTCCTTCAAATTCACATACGGCCAATAATGGTTTAAATTTTTTCTGATAAGTAAAATACACCCAAGGGAAATAATTAATACTCAAGTAATACCAAAACAGAATACTATTGTTGACATGAATATTTTTAATTACAAATAAAAACACAACTTACGAATAATGTACACATTATATTTGAAATTTCGTGTTCTGTATTTATTTGTGTGAATTTGTTTATTAAATTTAAAATAATAATTATTTCAGTTAACTTAAATGTATTAGATATTTAATTATATTAAATTTAAGTAAGTGAATTACTCATGAGTAGGGATAGTATTTTTGTCCTAAAAAATCTGAAATATGTACTTAAATATGTGCTAATAAATTGTCAAATATTTAAAAAAATATATATTTATAAATTATGTATTATTCAACAATATAAATTACTAATTAATCAGTAATTTTATACCTTAAGAAAGTTACATACATATGTATTTATTATATATTATATGAATAATATTTTAAAGAAATTATGTTAAAATGTGTACAAAAAAATGTACTTAGAGAAAACATAGCTGTTCAATAACAAGATATTAATTAGTAATTGTAATTAAACTAGGGGAGTGAAACAAGACTAAGATTAGAAAGGACCATGGGAAGGGGGAAACAGAGAAATTGAGGAGTAAACAAACAAATTCTAGGAAAATGCCAGAGGAATAAGACCCTTCCTCTTTTTAATTGATTCTGAGAAATTCTCGATGTAATTCTGTGTGAAAATTTATTACTGCCACTGCTTTAAATTTGTGTTCAAAGATGAAATTATAGAATTTTACGCACTATTTATAATAAATGATAATTTCACTTTTAAGTTTCTTGCGTTCTCTTGAATTTTACGTAGTATTTAAGGAAGTACATGATTCAGGACAGAATATCTAAAAATAGGTAAAAAATAACAAATATTTCAGAAAATATATGATTTACAACAAAATATGTAACAATATGTAAAAAAGGCCAAATATTTAAAAATATGTGAAATCAAAATGGCTTCTTTTGGCAAGAAATGTCTTGAAACATCGTTAGTTAGTAAGGAATCGAAGATATTATGGTCAGGTAAAAATATGTGGAAACATAAAAATCCTATCCCTACTTATGAGTAATGAATACAGTAATGAGTAATAATGGTTTGAAATGTTATTTAATTTCCGTATTTATTTGTTATTGTTTCCGATTATTTGTTAATTATAAATTATTTATACATTTACTATTTGTATTATTTATGTAAGTATTGGTATTGTTTTATTAAATTTAAACAGATTGAAAACTGTCTCATAATCGCGAAAAAGTTCAATCATTATTATCAACACGTGTTGTCTCTGTTTCAGTTTATTTTAGATAATAATTGAATTTATTGGGAGATAGAAACATGTAATCTCTATTTACCAAGCTCTATCAAACTGGCCAAATTAATGCTCCATTTAACCTTTAAATATAAACAACAAATAGGGAGTTATCACATAAGTTCAAATAGTTTCCAATCAGTAGATGGACCATTAGTTTTTGATAGTTGAATTAGATGGCCTACTTACTTAATTGTTTATTGTTAGAGGGAAATGTTTTGTTCTACAAGCAATGTTGCGTCAAGACACATCATACTAATCAATCTGTTATAAGACATAATATAAATATCCTGGATGTTGCTTATAACGATCACGGCTATAACGACGTATTGGTTATGTGACGAATATTTTTGGACCTGTGATTGTCAAAGCTAGAATAGTAATGACTAATAGTCAATTAAAGCAATTTATTAGTGTTTAGTAACAATAATTGATTTTATAAAATTTCTCATTTAAATAATGTGTATATTAATTGGTTATAACGACTATCTTGGTCTCTTGGAGGTCATTATCAAAGATATCTTTCTTTTAAATTTAATTATATTTTTTTCCTTTTATTTGTCGATTTTTAGTGTTCGTTTTATATTATATTTGGATTTTGTTAATTTTTTTTTTGCTCTACCAATTTTTTCCCTTTTTTCTATTTCATTGTTTTGTTCTTAACCGAGTATACTTTATATTTTAATGAACTACCTATTAATCTCCTCATTCCGTCTTCTAATGATCCATCGTCATTATTTAATTTATTATACAAGTTTTCTTTAAATGTAATGACTAATTAAATGTTAACAGGTACATATAAGAAGTAATAAAAAACAAAGTTATGAATATATGAAAATGTAAATAAGTAATAATATTCTTAAAATGAAATAACATAGTAGTAATAAGTGAAGTACAAATAAATTATTTAAACACAAATAAATGCGTTAAAAATAATAACTTTTTAAAAATAACTATCTAATATTAATGTCTAAAAATAATAACTATCTAATATTAATGTCTAAAAATAATAACTATCTAATATTAATGTCTAAAAATAATAACTATCTAAAATAAGTACAAGAATAATTTCAAAACAGATAAATAAGTTCAAAAAATATTATATTTAAATTTAATTCGGCTGAAATTAAGATCGCTCCAAAGTTGTGGGCTTTAACGCTATCACTTGCTGTGTTCGAAAGGGTAAGAGGAGAAAATTGTTTATTTTTCTTTTGTTTAAATAATCTTTTTATGACAGAAATATAATTAAAATAATGATTAAAATATACGCGTTACCGCCCTAGGATTATTTTAAACGGTTGACAGAAAGTCTTGTGCTAAATTGAGCAGAGCTCAATTCCGTATGTCCGGATAAGCCTTATAATAGTCATGTAGATCAATCTTTTGTAATGGATTGAAAGTTTAGATCGTTTGTCTAGTAAATGTTGTAATAGTCCAATATAAATTTTTATTATTTTTTAAATGTTTATTTATTGCTATTTACAACTGTACATTATAATACAATTAGTAAATCTGATCTCGGTTAAATTGGAGTGTTACAGGCGTGTAGAGAAACTACCCATTGACAGCACTCTAATGACGTTTTACTATACCAGGTCTCGTGGCCATCTTCTTTTCAGGCACCTCGGAGGATTTTCAGGAATGTAAGGGGATGTAAGGTGAGAAACTAGGGGGTTTGAGTGGTTAGGGAGTTTATAATGGAGGGAGTGATATTTGGTTCGGGCTAGATCGGTTACATAGAGAACATTAAGGTCTTAAATATAAATTTAAATTTATTATTTTGATATTATTTCCTTATAATCCGCTCTTACCTCACTGATAGAACCTTTAAAGTAAATCATAACCTAGCCTACTCATTTCTCTTTTCTCTGTCCGCCTGTGTTCCTCAAGGTAGTATCTTAGGTCCCATTCTTTATACGGTTTATACAGCTAACATCCCAACCCACCCTAACACAGTCCTAACAACATACGCTGATGACACATGTATACTGTCTGTAAACAACGACCCAACTAATGCATCAAAAACACTACAGACACACATAACATCTATTGAAGAATGGTGTCAAAACTGGATACTCAAAATAAATCCTGACAAATCCCACCAGATCATCTTTACTGTCCGTTGTAAACCTCTACCCTCCTGTCCTACTGTATCCTTTCTAAATACTCCACTAACGCCTGTTGAACAGATTCGATACTTAGGACTCCATCTTGACAAGAGACTTACTTGGAATCCACACACGAGACTGAAACGACAAGAAACTGCTCGTAGATTGCTACAACACTTACTTGACGAGTTCTCTAAACTCCCCATTCACTACAAAAAATTAGTATACACTACGATAATTAGACCAATTTGGACATATGGAATTGAGCTCTGGGGCTCCACCAAACCATCAAATTCCTCCCGCATCCAATCCTTACAATCCAATTTCCTGCGTAAAATCCTTGATGCTCCTTATTACGTTACAAATAAACTCATTCACAAAGACCTTAACATCCCATTCGTTGCAGAATTGGCCCAAAACAGGTATGCATCTTTTCATTCCAAACTCCTTAACCATCCTAACCCATTAATTCTTAATCTTTCATCCTTAACAATCCCTGATAATCCTGCGGGCGTCTGAAAAGAAGATGGCCACGGGACCTTCTAATTTAAATTAATGTTTGAAGTACCACCGATGGGTGGTTCCTTCCCAAGATTTTCAATTGTATATGAAACATACAACATATTTACTTATTGTATTATTTTGTTCAGTTGTAAATTACATTAAATAAATAAAAAAAATATTTTGATATAAGTTACAGGAAATATAATGTAGCACATTGATGGCATGCACTCTTGATGATTCTGCACATGACGGTTTGTGAAAGTTCCTCATAAGCCCACGCAGCCGCCCACACCTTGACGTTTCCCCACTTACCTCTTTTTGAGTCATAGTCCCTTTGTCACCTTTTGTTCTTCCTGCTCCGTCTATTCTACATCTCATATAGCTTAAGTGGGCGTGGAAGAATTTTTATCTGATCATAAATCAAATATTTTGGATGTTCTTCTTAAATCAATTCGTTGGATGTTCATTGTATATAAAGAGCTTAGTGGAAGAATATAAAATATCATTTTATAAAACATTAAATTTTATGCTTTTTGCTTTTTCACTAACAAAGTTAAGGAAGCTTTGTGTTAAAACTTAGAATTCTTCAGAATCGAAAATTTTCATTCGCATTTTATGTTTTAGTCGCCAAGGAACAAAGTGGGTTCCGTGTTGGTCAGTAAATCTTTAAAAAGAAAAAATAGTTTTTATTAATTATAATAATAAAAGTTCCTTTCCACTAATTATAACGTAAGATTATCAGAATCTATGAGATTTCAATAGTGATAAAAATAGAATAATAATGCTGAGGTTAACCCTTATTGTTCAACATCAATAATATACAACTGTAGCTCTACATTGAACATCAGTGGAAGTCTTGGGCCAAACAAAAAAATATACAACTGCTTAGAATTGAAATTGTAATCACTAAAATTAATTATCGAATGCACATGGCTTAAGCTCATGTAACTACAAATTTTGAATCGAGATTGTTGCGGGACTCAACGAGCAAGTTGAATGTTTGCGGCTTTAGCGCACTTGCTCAGCCTCCACTGACTCATTACCAGTGACGTGGTAAGAGGGATGCTCTAGGATTTCAATGAGATCTGCTCTATGTCTCATACGTGGGGGATGGGCTCAGGGGTACTCTCGTCGATATTGTAAATATTTTACTTAAGAGTATAAATGTGACTGGTAATTATTTTATTTATTTATTTTTTCATGTACATAGTTTGATTATATTTATTTTCTTTATTCTTCTGTTTGTATATATTTAGACAGAGATTTTATTCATTTTTTATGTTATTCTTTTTTATTTACTTATTTATTTTTATTCTTGTTTTTTTTTTTATTTTAGTATAAATGCAATCGGTGATCACCATTACTTATTGCCCAACAATGTTTTGTCAGATTTTGATATTTATTAATAAATATAAATTAAAAAAAAAAAATCTGTCCAAAAAATTGAATAAGTATTATGAGGGTAGAGTTTGTTAGCTGCGTCAAAAAATCCAAACGCCTACTCATGACCTCCTGCTGACACCTACTAATGAAACAGCTTCTGCCTGTTTCTCTGACTATCCCAGTTCCTTAATTAACTGTGTAAATGGAGCAACTGAATAATATTAATAAGCAATACCTAATAAACTATTAATAATTAAAACATTTCACTTAACATATGACGACCTTTTTAGCCATAATTATGAGACAGAACACGAAATTCAGTGAAATAAATTTATTTAAGAACCGTTTACTCTTTTCAACTGGATTGTAGAAAAATATATTTATGTAAAATTAATTAAAAGTTGTAATAAGGAGTTGAATTAAATTTAAATATAGGCTATATTCATTTAATTAAACAAATGAGTATTTGAAAAATTAAAATAAATATGTATTGGATGACAGCCAGTAGTTCTAATAGAAAATATATTTCTTTAGCAATCCACTTTATACTAAATATAAATGTTCATCTATACCATTTTGAATAGCTATTAGTAGATATATTGTAATAAAATAATAATCAATAAAAATTGATCATATAGCTTATAATAAAATTTTCATAAAAAAATATATATATATATTTTGACTATACCTATTAAATTTTGGATATATGGGTATATGTAATAAATGAAACAAAAAAAATAATTGCGGAAAAGTAATGATAAACATGCAACGAACGACATTGATGCATATTTGGGAGTTTATATAGTTATATAAGGTGGTAGGAATAAATAGACTTTTGTAATTAAGAATATTCTGTGTACTTATCACGTAGATACGTTATACGAGTGAGTCTGTTCGGTGATCTATAAATATTCTTCATCATCTTAGAGTTTAAATATTTCAGCAGTAAATAAAAGATGGTTTGTGCTAATATGTTTTGTGATATTTTATAACACATTAATAAATATATTTAATTGGCCATTAGATTACTTTTCTCATAACATGTCTTTATGGAAGTGTCCTTAAGCAACCATATGCTAGATGGTTTTACATTTGAAAGTTATGTAATGCATTTGTCCATTGCTAATAACTATTTATTACATACTTATTTTATTTCATGGTAATACACTGTAATTTTAAAACAATTTATTAATAGACAATCCTGTTATTGCGGATGTTTAACTGTACATTATTCAAATGAGCGAGTGCGGGATCCCTGTATAAGGAGATGGTGCCAGATGTCCAGTCAGCGGGGCCTGGTTCGCCTTCGGTATATTATAATAAAGGAGAACAAATCCATTTCAGAATGCTTTACTTTTAACTTTCCTCGCTCTCAATTCTAATTCATTTATTGACTTTGTATTTAGCACAATTATTATCATTAGTAATAGATCGCTACTTTGGAAGAAAACCGTCACACCTCAAAATTATTAGTTAAGAGAAAATTCCACTCATATCACTTTTCTCCATAAAATCAGATGAGCTATATCTTTTACTTTGTGTAAAGTTTAATCTTAGAGTTAGCTTCTGCATAGTTTTTTTTCTAATCTAAAAATTAGAATACAAATTAAAATATCTTAACTAGAAGTAACTGTTTTTACTTTTGACACTTTTCTTTAAAAAGAACAAAAAACTTCTGACATTAAAAAAAAAATCTATGTGATTATCGTTTTTCTTCCAAAAGAATTACCAGATGGGTTGTTCTTTTGGAAATGAGATACTAGAAATAAAATCAACATAAGGACTGTCCAAACTTTGCCAAACTACTCATAATATGTCAAATCCTAAAATATATTTTTATTATTCATCACTTAAATAACTGTTCTTCAGTGACTGATTACGCGATTTACTATTGTGAAAATCTTTTCCATAAACATATTTAGTTAAAAGATGGAAATTACCACTACTTTGTAATTAATTATTGAATTAGAGTGCTATCAACGGGTAGTTTCTGTACACGCCTGTAACACTCCAATTTAACTGAGATCAGATTTACTAAATGTATTATAATGTACAGTTGTAAATAGCAATAAATAAATATTAAAAAAAATATATTTTTTATTAATACATGTTTTCACTAAAACAGTTGAGGGATTTGAACAAATCTTTATTTTTCTGCAACTTATTTATAGTAATACTAGTGAACAATTTAAACTAAAATTGTTAATTTTTTTATGGGGTTTTACTTTTCACCCTCTAATCATGTTCTGTAATCTCATCCTGAACTAAGATCCTAGACCGAACGCTGCAATGCCACACAGCCACTGTCGTTGGGCAACAGCCGGCTGCAGCTCACCTTGACCTCCGCAGCCTATTCTGGAGGTCGCTCTTGGCGACTTTCTCATCGATCTGGAAGAGGATGATGGCAACTACTCTCATCTTTGCCCTAAAACCATATAGTCTGTAAGTAACAACAGATACTAACACATAGTATAGATAAAAGATATGGGTACTAACAGAGATTAGCATTTTGCCACACTTTTAGGTATTTGGAGTGTGAAAGTATTCTTTGCCACGAAACATCGAAACTTATACTTCGTTACAAATCCCAATAGAAGATATAACAGTGCATGTCGCATGGTAAGAAAGTAATGACCCGGTATAGAATTACGTATGCCTTTATTCTCATTGATAACTAGAATAATTGAATGCTCTTTTTCTTATTTAAAATACATCATAATGTCAAATAATTAGTATCAACCCTTGTAATCTATGTGTTCTAATTTAATCTAACTTTTAGATTATTGGTAATAGATGCCAGAGATATTGGTGTTGGAATTTTGGAGGTTTGCTATACATTTCCACTTTTTCGTATCATTCTTTAATCTGCCTTAAACCCATATAATTTAAAGATCTCTCCTCAATGTACTGTTGATTTGTGTGTTTTCAAGTTGAATTAATTTCTTGTGTCTTTTACGACTTCCAACTTTTGTTTTCATTATTGGAGTCCTATTATTAAATTAATAAATGTCCTATTTAAGGTAATTCGCCTAATGTTATTTTCTTCGAGAGGATGGTACACGCAATATAAGCTTGCAATCCATACAAAATATGAGTAAAATATATTCATTTTTTCAATTTTAAGCTGATGGTTGTTGCCTCTATGTCTTCCTTTTTAGTTTAATAGGCATTAGCTAAATGGAATATACACCCACATGATTTTTTAATATGTTAAAAACATTTTTGAGTACTACTCTGCATTTCCCCAACGATGATCTTTATCAAAATCGTGAATTTGCGTTATTCGATATTGTTGATTAAGAATTGTTCACTTAATTGAATAACGAGGAGACCAATTATTGAAGAACTTTAATTAATAGTTTATTGTTAACTTGAAAATTAATAGTCATTTCAAACTTAATTAATACGTGTAGTAATTTTATGTGAAACAATCTGATAGGAAATTTTAACACTTAATCAATTAACATATAAATTCCTACCTGGCCCTTACCATCTATTCGTAGCTTTCTAAGAGACAATTTTATGTTCAAATTAAGAAATTTATTTCCAACACTCTATAAGGTTCCTGTGTGTCACCAACTTCATTTGACCTGTTCATAGCCGACTTCCCAACGCCCTGAACTAACGAGATTCTTATACGCCGATGACTCAGCTCTGTACTACACTTATTATCGAATAGGTACTATATTGAATCGCTTACAACAAAATAAAAGTCAAGGGTCTTTGACTTTCAGTTGAGGGGGGTACGTGTTGCACACCTCTACCCAACAGCCCTGATGAAGACTGCATCGTGGGTCGAAACGTAGGTGGAATATAAATAGTTGATAAACAAACTTTTCTTCCTTCATGGATGCAGCCGTGACCATTTCCTTCAAATTAAATCACGATGAATCATCTATTCATTAATTGTAATATTCATTAATCTTAAATTATACTGATGTACTTGTATTTTTTAAATAATTAATTAAAGAAAATATTTCTTCTAAAAAACTGTTTTTTTCATTGTCGGGCATACCAATGACAACAAAGTTGTGAAACATCGCCTAAGTATTATTGACTGATCCTCAAGACCCACAAAAAAAAATATATATATATATTTAAAAATTTTCCAATTTAAGGAAATTAAATACTATTAGATTTTTGTTTTATCTTGAATGGTTATTTAAAAGTAAATCAAATTATTTCAATTTCATATTTTTCTTGATATTTTAAATTTAAAATTATTCAAATTATTTTAAATCAGTTACAACTTGTTTTGCATACATATTATTGAAAGAATGAATAATTACTGGAAATAATTAAAGTTAAAATTAATCTAAATATGAAGCCATACTAAGCCCTGACCCCATATAAATAATCACCGATTACAACCCTCATTTCTTGATTAAAATCCGTACAGTGCCTTGATTATATTCTTAACAGATCTTTAATTTACAGAGCATACTAGCAGGAAGGCAGATGAAGCAAACACATTTTTTTTTTAAATCTTTAATTAATAATAATATTTTTAATAATTAAAAAATTCACAAACAGCTCCCAAAATAAATTAATTCTATATAAAAAATATATCCAACCACAGTTCACTCGTGTTTGAATCAATCACTCGTTTGAAGTTCAGCATGTTTAACCAATTATAGGAAACTGGAGAAAATTCGAAATTTATCTATGAGATTATTCAATAATTGCCACTAGCCGCTACTTATTTTAGTGAAGCTATTATTTTCCAAACCTCCAATTATAAAAGATATTGGCAATTATAACTTACTGTTAAACGAAAATTTTATGCTAAGCTAATGTTGCTCGTGTAAATATTTCATATTTTTATTTATATATTTTTTTTTTTTATGTAGGTTTTTTGTTTAGAGTTTTCCTGCTGTAGTCCCTTGATATTTTTTTAGATTTATAAATTAAATATAATTTTTATATGTAATCTAATATTAATTGATTGTAAGAATGTGTATCCGTAATCATGTGAAGTGGTAATTTTGTTGTTGAAAAATCTATCAACTTCTTTGTTTCAATGCTTATGAAGCATATTCTGGAATCTGTCACAGTTTAATTTGAAATTATGCTAAATGAAAAAAAAGTTAGCAACTAACTGTACTCCTACCGTGGTCAAGTAAAGCTGAGAAAATAAAACAGTTCTAACGGTAGACCAAGGCTGGCCAGGCCTTGGCTCAGTGCAGTGGGTGTCAGTGGGCGTGAGGGCCCTGACCTCAATCCCTCAGTTTCTTATGTTTTATATCATAGAAGCTTTTATATATA